>NC_064928.1:51782314-52082934 GCF_023897955.1 Schistocerca gregaria | reverse complement strand
ATCCACAGATTACAGAATGCTTCCAGAAGTGCATCGGAAACTACTTCTGGTCTTCCAGGGAACGATCAAAGCGTAGATTGTTTCAGACATTACTCCTATGGAGGAAAGTGCTCTTGGTGACTGTTGCATTCAATCTCGATGCAGTTTCTGTGTTTCATCAACACTCTGATAGTCCACAGATTACAGAATGCCTCCAGATGTGCATCGGAAACTACTACTGGTTTTCAAGGGAACGGTCAAAGCGTAAACTGTTTGAGACATTACTCCCATGGAGAAAAGCCTGCATGGTGCCTGTTGTATACAATCCCGCTGCACGTTCTGTGTTTCATCAACACTTTGAAGATCCATAGATTACAGAATGCCTCCAGAAGTGCATCGGAAACTACTTCTAGTCTTCCAGGGAACGATCAAAGCGTAGACTGTTTGAGACATTACTCATATGGAGGAAAGTGCGCATGGTGACTGTTGTATTCAATCCCGATGCAATTTCTGTGTTTCATCAACACTTTGAAGGTCCACAGATTACAGAATGCCTCCAGATGTGCATCGGAAACTACTACTGGTCTTCCAGGGAACGATCAAAGCGTCGATTGTTTGCGACATTACTCCCATGGAGGAGAGTTAGCATGGTGACTGTAGTATTCAATCCCGATGCAATTTCTGTGTTTCATCAACACTCTGATAGTCCACAGATTACAGAATGCCTCCAGATGTGCATCGGAAACTACTACTGGTCTTCCAGGGAACGATCAAAGCGTAAACTGTTTGGGACATTACACCCATGGAGGAAAGTGCGCATGGTGACTGTTGTATTCAATCCCGATGCAATTTCTGTGTCTCATCAAGACTCTGATAGTCCACAGAGTACAGAATGCCTCCAGATGTGCATCGGAAACTACTACTGGTCTTCCAGGGAACGATAAAAGTGTAAACTGTTTGAGACATTACTCGCATTGCGGAAAGTGCGCATGGTGACTGTTGTATTCAATCCTGATGCAATTTTTGTGTTTCATCAAAACTCTGATAGTCCACACATTACAGAATGCCTCCAGATGTGCATCGGAAACCACTAGTGGGCTTCCAGGGAACGATCAAAACGTAGATTGTTTGTGACATTACTCATATGGAGGAAAGTGCGCATGGTGACTGTTGTATTCAATCCCGATGCAATTTCTGTGTTTCATCAACACTTTGAAGGTCCACAGATTACAGAATGCCTCCAGATGTGCATCGGAAACTACTACTGGTCTTCCAGGGAACGATCAAAGCGTAAACTGTTTGAGACATTACATCCATGGAGGAATGTGCGCATGGTGACTGTTGTATTCAATCCCGATGCAATTTCTGTGTCTCATCAAGACTCTGATAGTCCACAGATTACCGAATGCCTCCAGATGTGCATCGGAAACTACTACTGGTCTTCCAGGGAACGATCAAATCGTAAACTGTTTGAGACATTACAACCATGGAGGAAAGTGCGCATGGTGACTGTTGTATTCAATCCCAATGCAATATCTGTGTGTCATTAACACTCTGATAGTCCACAGATTACAGAATGCCTCCAGATGTGCATCGGAAACTACTACTGGTCTTCCAGGGAACGATCAAAGCGTAAACTGTTTGAGACATTACACCAATGGAGGAAAGTGCGCATGGTGACTGTTGTATTCAATCCCGATGCAATTTCTTTGTTTCATCAAGACTCTGATAGTCCACAGATTACAGAATGCCTCCAGATGTGCATCGGAAACTACTACTGGTCTTCCAGGAAACGATCAAAGCGTAGACTGTTTGAGACATTACTCACATGGAGGATAGTGCGCATGGTGACAGTTGCATTCAATCCGGATGCAATTTCTGTGTTTCATCAACACTTTGAAGGTACACAGATTACAGAATGCCTCCAGATGTGCATCGGAAACTACTACTGGTCTTCCAGGGAAAGATCAAAGCGTAGACTGTTTGAGACATTACTCACATGGAGGATAGTGCGCATGGTGATTGTTGTATTCAATCCCGATGCAATTTCTGTGTTTCATCAACACTTTGAAGGTACACAGATTACAGAATGCCTCCAGATGTGCATCGGAAACTACTACTGGTCTTCCAGGGAACGATCAAAGCGTAGACAGTTTGAGACATTACCTCAATGGAGGAAAATGCGCATGGTGACTGTTGTATTCAATCCCGATGCAATTTCTGTGTTTCATCGAGACTCATATAGTCCACAGATTACAGAATGCCTCCAGATGTGCATCGGAAATTACTACTGGTCTTCCAGGGAAAGATCAAAGCGTAGACTGTTTGAGACATTACTCACATGGAGGATAGTGCGCATGGTGATTGTTGTATTCAATCCCGATGCAATTTCTGTGTTTCATCAACACTTTGAAGGTACACAGATTACAGAATGCCTCCAGATGTGCATCGTAAACTACTACTGGTCTTCCAGGGAACGATCAAAGCGTAGACAGTTTGAGACATTACTCCCACGGAGGAAAGTGCGCACGGTGACTGTTGTATTCCATGCCGATGAAATTTCTGTGATTCATCAACACTTTGAAGATCCACAGATTACAGAATGCCTCCTCATGTGAATCGGAAACTACTACTGGTCTTCCAGGGAATGATCAAAGCGTAGACTGTTTGCGACATTACTCCCATGGAGGAAAGTGGGCATGGAGACTGTTGTATTCAATCCCGATGCAATTTCTGTGTTTCATCAACACTCAGATAGTCCACAGATTACAGAATGGCTCCAGATGTGCATCGGAAACTACTACTGGTCTTCCAGGGATCGATCAAATCGTAGACTGTTTGCGATATTACTCCCATGGAGGAAAGTGGGCATGGTGACTGTTGTAATCAATCCCGAAGCACTTTCTGTGTTTCATCAACACTTTGAAGGTCCACAGATTACAGAATGCCTCCAGATGTGCATCAGAAACTACTACTGGTGTTCCAGGGTACGATCAAAACTTAGACAGTTTGATACATTACTCCCATGGAGGAAAATGCGAATGATGACTGTTGTATTCAATCCCGAGGCATTTTCTATGTTTCATCAACACTTTGAAGGTCCACAGATTACAGAATGCCTCCAGATGTGCATCGGAAACTACTACTGGTCTTCCAGGGAACGATCAAACCGTAGACCGTTAGAGATATTACTCCCATGGAGGAAAGTGCGCATGGTGACTGTTGTATTCAATCCCGATGCAATTTCTGTGTTTCATCAACACTCTGATAGTCCACAGATTACAAAATGCCTCCAGATGTGCATCGGAAACTACTACAGGTCTTCCAGGGAACGATCGAAGCGTAGACTGTTTGAGACATTACTCATATGTAGGAAAGTGCGCATGGTGACTGTTGTATTCAATCGCGATGCAATTCCTGTGTTTCATCAACACTTTGAAGGTCCACAGATTACAGAATGACTCCAGATGTGCATCGGAAACTACTACTGGTCTTCCAGGGAATGATCAAAGCGTAGACTGTTTGCGACATTACTCCCATGGAGGAAAGTGGGCATGGAGACTGTTGTATTCAATCCCGATGCAATTTCTGTGTTTCATCAACATTCAGATAGTCCACAGATTACAGAATGGCTCCAGATGTGCATCGGAAACTACTACTGGTATTCCAGGGATCGATCAAATCGTAGACTGTTTGCGACATTACTCCCATGGAGGAAAGTGCGCATGGTGACTGTTGTATTCAATCCCGATGCAATTTCTGTGTCTCATCAAGACTCTGATAGTCCACAGATTACAGAATGCCTCCAGATGTGCATCGGAAACTACTACTGGTCTTCCAGGGAACGATCAAAGCGTAAACTGTTTGAGACATTACTCGCATTGCGGAAAGTGCGCATGGTGACTGTTGTATTCAATCCTGATGCAATTTCTGTGTTTCATCAACACTCTGATAGTCCACACATTACAGAATGCCTCTAGATGTGCATCGGAAACCACTAGTGGGCTTCCAGGGAACGATCAAAACGTAGATTGTTTGTGACATTACTCATATGGAGGAAAGTGCGCATGGCGACTGTTGTATTCAATCGCGATGCAATTCCTGCGTTTCATCAACACTTTGAAGGTCCACAGATTACAGAATGACTCCAGATGTGCATCGGAAACTACTACTGGTCTTCCAGGGAACGATCAAAGCGTAAACTGTTTGAGACATTACATCCATGGAGGAATGTGCGCATAGTGACTGTTGTATTCAATCCCTATGCAAATTCTGTGTCTCATCAAGACTCTGATAGTCCACAGATTACCGAATGCCTCCAGATGTGCATCGGAAACTACTACTGGTGTTCCAGGGAACGATCAAATCGTAAACTGTTTGAGACATTACAACCATGGAGGAAAGTGCGCATGGTGACTGTTGTATTCAATCCCGATGCAATTTCTGTGTTTCATCAACACTCTGATAGTCCACAGATTACAGTATGCCTCCAGATGTGCATCAGAAACTACTACTGGTTTTCAAGGGAACGATCAAAGCGTAAACTGTTTGAGACATTACCCCCATGGAGAAGAGCCTGCATGGTGCCTGTTGTATACAATCCCGATGCACCCTCTGTGTTTCATCAACACTTTGAAGATCCACAGATTACAGAATGCCTCCAGAAGTGCATCGGAAACTACTTCTGGTCTTCCAGGGAACGATCAAAGCGTAGACTGTTTGAGACATTACTCCTATGGAGGAAAGTGCGCATGGTCACTGTTGTATTCAATCCCGATACTATTTCTGTGTTGCATCAACACTCTGATAGTCCACACAATACAGAATGTCAGAAGATGTGCATCGGAAACCACCACTGGTCTTCCAGGGAACGATCAAAGCTTAAACTGTCTGAGACATTACTCCCATGGAGGAAAGTGCGCATGGTGACTGTTGTATTCAATCCCGATGCTATTTCTGTGTTTCATCAACACTCTGATAGTCCACAGATTACAGAATGCCTCCAGATGTGCATCGGAAACTAGTACTGGTCTTCCAGGGAACGATCAAAACGTAGACTGTTTGTGACATTACTCATATGGAGGAAAGTGCGCATGGTCACTGTTGTATTCAATCCCGATACTATTTCTGTGTTGCATCAACACTCTGATAGTCCACACAATACAGAATGTCAGAAGATGTGCATCGGAAACCACCACTGGTCTTCCAGGGAACGATCAAAGCTTAAACTGTCTGAGACATTACTCCCATGGAGGAAAGTGCGCATGGTGACTGTTGTATTCAATCCCGATGCTATTTCTGTGTTTCATCAACACTCTGATAGTCCACAGATTACAGAATGCCTCCAGATGTGCATCGGAAACTAGTACTGGTCTTCCAGGGAACGATCAAAACGTAGACTGTTTGTGACATTACTCATATGGAGGGAAATGCGCATGGTGACTGTTGTATTCAATCCCGATGCAATTTCTGTGTTTCATCAACACTTTGAAGGTCCACAGATTACAGAATGCCTCCAGATGTGCATCGGAAACTACTACTGGTCTTCCAGGGAACGATCAAAGCGTCGACTGTTTGCGACATTACTCCCATGGAGGAGAGTGGGCATGGTGACTGTAGTATTCAATCCCGATGCAATTTCTGTGTTTCATCAACACTCTGATAGTCCACAGATTACAGAATGCCTCCAGATGTGCATCGGAAACTACTACTGGTCTTCCAGGGAACGATCAAAGCGTAAACTGTTTGAGACATTACACCCATGGAGGAAAGTGCGCATGGTGACTGTTGTATTCAATCCCGATGCAATTTCTGTGTCTCATCAAGACTCTGATAGTCCACAGATTACAGAATGCCTCCAGATGTGCATCGGAAACTACTACTGGTCTTCCAGGGAACGATCAAAGCGTAAACTGTTTGAGACATTACTCGCATTGCGGAAAGTGCGCATGGTGACTGTTGTATTCAATCCTGATGCAATTTCTGTGTTTCATCAACACTCTGACAGTCCACACATTACAGAATGCCTCTAGATGTGCATCGGAGACCACTAGTGGGCTTCCAGGGAACGATCAAAACGTAGATTGTTTGTGACATTACTCATATGGAGGAAAGTGCGCATGGTGACTGTTGTATTCAACCCCGATGCAATTTCTGTGTTTCATCAACACTTTGAAGGTCCACAGATTACTGAATGCCTCCAGATGTGCATCGGAAACTACTACTGGTCTTCCAGGGAAAGATCAAAGCGTAAACTGTTTGAGACATTACATCCATGGAGGAATGTGCGCATAGTGACTGTTGTATTCAATCCCGATGCAAATTCTGTGTCTCATCAAGACTCTGATAGTCCACAGATTACCGAATGCCTCCAGATGTGCATCGGAAACTACTACTGGTCTTCCAGGGAACGATCAAATCGTAAACTGTTTGAGACATAACAACCATGGAGGAAAGTGCGCATGGTGACTGTTGTATTCAATCCCAATGCAATATCTGTGTTTCATTAACACTCTGATAGTCCACAGATTACAGAATGCCTCCAGATGTGCATCGGAAACTACTACTGGTCTTCCAGGGAACGATCAAAGCGTAAACTGTTTGAGACATTACACCAATGGAGGGAAGTGCGCATGGTGACTGTTGTATTCAATCCCGATGCAATTTCTGTGTTTCATCAAGACTCTGATAGTCCACAGATTACAGAATGCCTCCAGATGTGCATCGGAAACTACTACTGGTCTTCCAGGGAACGATCAAAGCGTAGACAGTTTGAGACATTACTCCCATGGAGGAAAGTGCGCACGGTGACTGTTGTATTCCATGCCGATGCAATTTCTGTGATTCATCAACACTTTGAAGGTCCACAGATTACAGAATGCCTCCAGATGTGCATCAGAAACTACTACTGGTGTTCCAGGGTACGATCAAAACTTAGACAGTTTGATACATTACTCCCATGGAGGAAAATGCGAATGATAACTGTTGTATTCAATCCCGACGCATTTTCTGTGTTTCATCAACGCTTTGAAGGTCCACAGATTACAGAAAGCCTCCAGATGTGCATCGGAAACTACTACTGGTCTTCCAGGGAATGATCAAACCGTAGACTGTTTGAGATATTACTCCCATGTAGGAAAGTGCGCATGGTGACTGTTGTATTCAATCCCGATGCTATTTCTGTGTTTCATCAACACTCTGATAGTCCACAGATTACAAAATGCCTCCAGATGTGCATCGGAAACTACTACAGGTCTTCCAGGGAACGATCAAAGCGTAGACTGTTTGAGACATTACTCCCATGTAGGAAAGTGCGCATGGTGACTGTTGTATTCAATCGCGATGCAATTCCTGTGTTTCATCAACACTTTGAAGGTCCACAGATTACAGAATGACTCCAGATGTGCATCGGAAACTACTACTGGTTTTCCAGGGAACGATCAGAGCGTACACTGTTTGAGACATTACTCACATGGAGGAAAGTGCGCAAGGTGGCTGTTGTATTCAATCCCGATGCAATTTCTGTGTTTCATCAACACTTTGAAGGTCGACAGGTTACAGAATGCCTCCAGATGTGAATCGGAAACTACTACTGGTATTCCAGGGAACGATCAAAACGTAGACAGTTTGAGACATCACTCCCATGGAGGAAAGTGCTCATGGTAACATTTGTATTCTATACCGATATAATTTCTGTGTTCCATCAACACTTTGAAGATCCACAGATTACAGAATGCCTCCAGAAATGCATCGGAAACTACTTCTGGTCTTCCAGGGAACGATCAAAGCGTAGACTGTTTGAGACATTACTCCTATGGAGGAAGGTGCTCATGGTGACTGTTGTATTCAATCTCGATGCAGTTTCTGTGTTTCATCAACACTCTGATAGTCCACAGATTACAGAATGCCTCCAGATGTGCATCGGAAACTATTACATTAACTTCCAGGGAACGATAAAGCGTAGACTGTTTGAGAGATTACTCTCATGGAGGAAATTGCGCATGGTGACTGTTGTATTCAATCCCGATGCAATTTCTGTGTTGCATCAACACTCTGATAGTCCACAGATTACAGAATGCCTCCAGATGTGCATCGGAAACTACTACTGGTCTTCAATAGAACGATCAAAGCGTAAACTGTTTGAGACATTACTCCCATGGAGAAAAGCCTGCATGGTGCCTGTTGAATACAATCCCGATGCACTTTCTGTGTTTCATCAACACTTTGAAGATCCACAGATTACAGAATGCCTCCAGAAGTGCATCGGAAACTACTTCTGGTCTTCCAGGGAACGATCAAAGCGTAGACTGTTTGAGACATTACTCCTATGGAGGAAAGTGCGCATGGTCACTGTTGTATTCAATCCCGATGCTATTTCTGTGTTGCATCAACACTCTGATAGTCCACACAATACAGAATGTCAGAAGAAGTGCATCGGAAGCCACTACTGGTCTTCCAGGGAACGATCAAAGCGTAAACTGTTTGAAACATTACTCCCATGGAGGAAAGTGCGCATGGTGACTGTTGTATTCAATCCCGATGCTATTTCTGTGTTTTATCAACACTCTGATAGTCCACAGATTACAGAATGCCTCCAGATGTGCATCGGAAACTACTACTGGTCTTCCAGGGAACGGTCAAAACGTAGACTGTTCGTGACATTACTCATATGGAGGAAAGTGCGCATGGTGACTGTTGTATTCAATCCCGATGCAATTTCTGTGTTTCATCAACACTTTGAAGGTCCACAGATTACAGAATGCCTCCAGATGTGCATCGGAAACTATTACTGGTCTTCCAGGGAACGATCAAAGCGTCGACTGTTTGCGACATTACTCCCATGGAGGAGAGTGGGCATGGTGACTGTAGTATTCAATCCCGATGCAATTTCTGTGTTTCATCAACACTCTGATAGTCCACAGATTACAGAATGCCTCCAGATGTGCATCGGAAACTACTACTGGTCTTCCAGGGAACGATCAAAGCGTAAACTGTTTGAGACATTACACCCATGTAGGAAAGTGCGCATGGTGACTGTTGTATTCAATCTCGATGCAATTTCTGTGTCTCATCAAGACTTTGATAGTCCACAGATTACAGAATGCCTCCAGATTTGCTTCCTAAACTACTACTGGTCTTCCAGGGAACGATCAAAACGTAGACAGTTTGAGACATCACTCCCATGGAGGAAAGTGCGTATGGTAACTGTTGTATTCTATAATGATATAATTTCTGTGTTTCATCAACACTATGAAGATCCACAGATTACAGAATGCCTCCAGAAGTGCATCGGAAACTACTTCCGGTCTTCCAGGGAACGATCAAAGCGTAGACTGTTTGAGACATTACTCCTATGGAGGAAAGTGCTCATGGTGACTGTTGTATTCAATCTCGATGCAGTTTCTGTGTTTCATCAACACTCTGATAGTCCACAGATTACTGAATGCCTCCAGATGTGCATCGGAAACTATTACATTAACTTCCAGGGAACGATAAAGCGTAGACTGTTTGAGAGATTACTCTCATGGAGGAAATTGCGCATGGTGACTGTTGTATTCAATCCCGATGCAATTTCTGTGTTTCATAAACACTCTGATAGTCCACAGATTACAGAATGCCTCCAGATGTGCATCGGAAACTAATACTGGTCTTCAAGGGAACGATCAAAGCGTAAACTGTTTGAGACATTACTCCCATCGAGAAAAGCCTGCATGGTGATTGTTGTATACAATCGCGATTTACTTTCTGTGTTTCATCAACACTTTGAAGATCCACAGATTACAGAATGCCTCCAGAAGTGCATCGGAAACTACTTCCGGTCTTCCAGGGAACGATTAAAGCGTAGACTCTTTGAGACATTACTCCTATGGAGGAAAGTGTGCATGGTCACTGTTGTATTCAATCCTGATGCAATTTCTGTGTTTCATCAACACTCTGATAGTCCACACATGATAGAATGCCTCCAGATGTGCATCGGAAACTATTACTGGTCTTCCAGGGAACGATCAAAGCGTAAACTGTTTGAGACATTACAACCATGGAGGAAAGTGCGCATGGTGACTGTTGTATTCAATCCCAATGCAATATCTGTGTTTCATCAACACTCTGACAGTCCACAGATTACAGAATGCCTCCAGATGTGCATCGGAAACCTCTACTGGTCTTCCAGGGAAGGATCAAAGCGTAAACTGTTGAGACATTACTCCCATGGAGGAAAGTGAGCATGGTGACTGTTGTATTCAATCCCGATGCTATTTCTGTGTTGCATCAACACTCTGATAGTCCACACAATACAGACTGTCAGAAGATGTGCATCGGAAACTACTACTGGTCTTCCAGGGAACGATCAAAACGTAGACTGTTTGTGACATTACTCATATGGAGGAAAGTGCGCATGGTGACTGTTGTATTCAATCCCGATGCAATTTCTGTGTTTCATCAACACTTTGAAGGTCCACAGATTACAGAATGCCTCCAGATGTGCATCGAAAACTACTACTGGTCTTCCAGTGAACGATCAAAGCGTCGACTGTTTGCGACATTACTCCCATGAAGGAGAGTGAGCATGGTGACTGTAGTATTCAATCCCGATGCAATTTCTGTGTCTCATCAACACTCTGATAGTCCACAGCTTACAGAATGCCTCCAGATGTGCATCGGAAACTACTACTGGTCTTCCAGGGAACGATCAAAGCGTGTACAGTTTGAGACATTACTCCCATGGCGGAAATTGCGCATGGTGACTGTTGTATTCAATCCCGATGCAATTTTTATGTTTCATCAACACTTTGAAGGTCCACAGATTACAGAATGCCTGCAGATGTGCATCGGAAACTACTACTGGGCTTCCAGGGAACGATCAAATCGTAGACTGTTTGTGACATTACTCATATGGAGGAAAGTGCGCATGGTGACTGTTGTATTCAATCCCGATGCAATTTCTGTGTTTCATCAACACATTGAAGGTCCACAGATTACTGAATGCCTCCAGATGTGCATCGGAAACTACTACTGGTCTTCCAGGGAACGATCAAAGCGTAAACTGTTTGAGACATTACACATATGGAGGAAAGTGCGCATGGTGACTGTTGTATTCAATCCCGATGCAATATCTGTGTCTCATCAAGACTCTGATAGTCCACAGATTACCGAATGCCTCCAGATGTGCATCGGAAACTACTACTGGTCTTCCAGGGAACGATCAAAGCGTAAACTGTTTGAGACATTACACCCATGGAGGAAAGTGCGCATGGTGACTGTTGTATTCAATCCCGATGCAATTTCTGTGTCTCATCAAGACTTTGATAGTCCACAGATTACAGAATGCCTCCAGATTTGCTTCGGAAACTACTACTGGTCTTCCTGGGAACGATCAAAACGTAGACAGTTTGAGACATCACTCCCATGGAGGAAAGTGCGCATGGTAACTGTTGTATTCTATACCGATATAATTTCTGTGTTTCATCAACACTTTGAAGATCCACAGATTACAGAATGCCTCCAGAAGTGCATCGGAAACTACTTCTGGTCTTCCAGGGAACGATCAAAGCGTAGACTGTTTGAGACATTACTCCTATGGAGGAAAGTGCTCATGGTGACTGTTGTATTCAATCTCGATGCAGTTTCTGTGTTTCATCAACACTCTGATAGTCCACAGATTACAGAATGCCTCCAGATGTGCATCGGAAACTATTACATTAACTTCCAGGGAACGATAAAGCGTAGACTGTTTGAGAGATTACTCTCATGGAGGAAATTGCGCATGGTGACTGTTGTATTCAATCCCGATGCAATTTCTGTGTTTCATAAACACTCTGATAGTCCACAGATTACAGAATGCCTCCAGATGTGCATCGGAAACTAATACTGGTCTTCAAGGGAACGATCAAAGCGTAAACTGTTTGAGACATTACTCCCATGGAGAAAAGCCTGCATGGTGATTGTTGTATACAATCGCGATTTACTTTCTGTGTTTCATCAACACTTTGAAGATCCACAGATTACAGAATGCCTCCAGAAGTGCATCGGAAACTACTTCTGGTCTCCCAGGGAACGATTAAACCGTAGACTCTTTGAGACATTACTCCTATGGAGGAAAGTGTGCATGGTCACTGTTGTATTCAATCCTGATGCAATTTCTGTGTTTCATCAACACTCTGATAGTCCACACATGATAGAATGCCTCCAGATGTGCATCGGAAACTACTACTGGTCTTCCAGGGAACGATCAAAGCGTAAACTGTTTGAGACATTACAACCATGGAGGAAAGTGCGCATGGTGACTGTTGTATTCAATCCCAATGCAATATCTGTGTTTCATCAACACTCTGACAGTCCACAGATTACAGAATGCCTCCAGATGTGCATCGGAAACCACTACTGGTCTTCCAGGGAAGGATCAAAGCGTAAACTGTTGAGACATTACTCCCATGGAGGAAAGTGAGCATGGTGACTGTTGTATTCAATCCCGATGCTATTTCTGTGTTGCATCAACACTCTGATAGTCCACACAATACAGACTGTCAGAAGATGTGCATCGGAAACTACTACTGGTCTTCCAGGGAACGATCAAAACGTAGACTGTTTGTGACATTACTCATATGGAGGAAAGTGCGCATGGTGAGTGTTGTATTCAATCCCGATGCAATTTCTGTGTTTCATCAACACTTTGAAGGTCCACAGATTACAGAATGCCTCCAGATGTGCATCGAAAACTACTACTGGTCTTCCAGGGAACGATCAAAGCGTCGACTGTTTGCGACATTACTCCCATGAAGGAGAGTGAGCATGGTGACTGTAGTATTCAATCCCGATGCAATTTCTGTGTCTCATCAACACTCTGATAGTCCACAGCTTACAGAATGCCTCCAGATGTGCATCGGAAACTACTACTGGTCTTCCAGGGAACGATCAAAGCGTGGACAGTTTGAGACATTACTCCCATGGCGGAAAGTGCGCATGGTGACTGTTGTATTCAATCCCGATGCAATTTTTGTGTTTCATCAACACTTTGAAGGTCCACAGATTACAGAATGCCTCCAGATGTGCATCGGAAACTACTACTGGGCTTCCAGGGAACGATCAAATCGTAGACTGTTTGTGACATTACTCATATGGAGGAAAGCGCGCATGGTGACTGTTGTATTCAATCACGATGCAATTTCTGTGTTTCATCAACACATTGAAGGTCCACAAATTACTGAATGCCTCCAGATGTGCATCGGAAACTACTACTGGACTTCCAGGGAACGATCAAAGCGTAAACTGTTTGAGACATTACACATATGGAGGAAAGTGCGCATGGTGACTGTTGTATTCAATCCCGATGCAATATCTGTGTCTCATCAAGACTCTGATAGTCCACAGATTACCGAATGCCTCCAGATGTGCATCGGAAACTACTACTGGTCTTCCAGGGAACGATCAAAGCGTAAACTGTTTGAGACATTACAACCATGGAGGAAAGTGCGCATGGTGACTGTTGTATTCAATCCCAATGCAATATCTGTGTTTCATCAACACTCTGATAGTCCACAGATTACAGAATGCCTCCAGATGTGCATCGGAAACTACTACTGGTCTTCCAGGGAAGGATCAAAGCGTAAACTGTTGAGACATTACTCCCATGGAGGAAAGTGCGCATGGTGAAAGTTGTATTCAATCCCGATCCTATTTCTGTGTTTCATCAACACTCTGATAGTCCAAAAAAATACAGAATGTCAGAAGATGTGCATCGGAAACCACTACTGGTCTTCCAGGGAACGATCAAAGCGTAAACTGTTTGAGACATTACTCCCATGGAGAGATGCCTGCATGGTGCCTGTTGTATACAATCCCGATGCACTTTCTGTGTTTCATCAACACTTTTAATATCCACAGATTACAGAATGCCTCCAGAAGTGCATCGGAAACTACTTCTGGTCTTCCAGGGAACGATCAAAGCGTAGACTGTTTGAGACATTACTCCTATGGAGGAAAGTGTGCATGGTCACTGTTGTATTCAATCCTGATGCAATTTCTGTGTGTCATCAACACTCTGGTAGTCCACACATTATAGAATGACTCCAGATGTGCATCGGAAACTACTACTGGTCTTCCAGGGAAGGATCAAAGCGTAAACTGTTTGAGACATTACTCACAAGGAGGAAAGTGCGCATGGTGACTGTTGTATTCAATCCCGATGCTATTTCTTTGTTTCATCAACACTCTGATAGTCCACAGATTACAGAATGCCTCCAGATGTGTATCGGAAACTACTACTGGTCTTCCAGGGAACGATCAAAACGTAGACTGTTTGTGACATTACTCATATGGAGGAAAGTGCGGATGGTGACTGTTGTATTCAATCCCGATGCAATTTCTGTGTTTCATCAACACTTTGAAGGTCCACAGATTACAGAATGCCTCCAGATGTGCATCGGAAACAACTACTGGTCTTCCAGGGAACGATCAAAGCGTAAACTGTTTGAGACATTACACCAATGGAGGAAAGTGCGCATGGTGACTGTTGTATTCAATCCCGATGCAATTTCTGTGTTTCATCAACACTCTGATAGTCCACAGATTGCAGAATGCCTCCAGATGTGCATCGGAAACTACTACTGGTCTTCCAGGGAACGATCAAAGCGTAGACAGTTTGAGACATTACTCCCATGGCGGAAAGTGCGCATGGTGACTGTTGTATTCAATCCCGAGGCAATTTCTGTGTTTCATCAACACTTTGAAAGTCCACACATTACAGAACGGCTCCAGATGTGCATCGGAAACTACTACTGATCAAGCAGGGAACGATCAAAGCGTAGACTGTTTGAGACATTACTCCCATGGAGGAAAGTGTTCATGTTGACTGTTGTATTCAATCCTGATGCAATTTCTGTGTTGCATCAACACTCTGATAGTCCACACATTATGGAATGCCTCCAGATGTGCATCGGAAACTACTACTGGTCTTCCAGGGAACGATCAAAGCGTAGACTGATTGAGACATTACTCCCATGGAGGAAAGTGCGCATGGTGACTGTTGTATTCAATCCCGATTCAATTTTTGTGTTTCATCAACACTTTGTAGGTCCACAGATTACAGAATGCCTCCAGATGTGCATCGGAAACTACTACTGGTCTTGCAATGAACGATCAAAGCGTATACTGTTTGAGACATTACTTCCATGGAGGAAAGTGCGCATGGTGACTGTTGTATTCAATCCCGATGCAATTTCTGTGTTTCATCAACACTCTGATAGTCCACACATTACAGAATGCCCACAGATGTGCATCGGAAACTACTACTGGTCTTGCAGGGAACGATCAAAGCGTAAACTGTTTGAGACATTACTCGCATTGCGGAAAGTGCGCATGGTGACTGTTGTATTCAATCCTGATGCAATTTCTGTGTTTCATCAACACTCTGATAGTCCACACATTACAGAATGTCAGAAGATGTGCATTGGAAACTACTACTGGTCTTCCAGGGAACGATCAAAGCGTAAACTGTTTGAGACATTACTCCCATGGAGGAAAGTGAGCATGGTGACTGTTGTATTCAATCCCGATGCAATTTCTGTGTTTCATCAACACTCTGATAGTCCACAGATTACAGAATGCCTCCAGATGTGCATCGGGAACTACTACTGGGCTTCCAGGGAACGATCAAAACGTAGACTGTTTGTGACATGACTCATATGGAGGAAAGTGCGCATGGTGACTGTTGTATTCAATCCCGATGCAATTTCTGTGATTCATCAACACATTGAAGGTCCACAGATTACTGAATGCCTCCAGATGTGCATCGGAAACTACTACTGGTCTTCCAGGGAACGATCAAGCGTAAACTGTTTGAGACATTACACCAATGGACTAATGTGCGCATGGTGACTGTTGTATTCAATCCCGATGCAATTTCTGTGTCTCATCATGACTCTGATAGTCCACAGGTGACCGAATGCCTCCAGATGTGCATCGGAAACTACTAATGGTCTTCCAGGGAACGATCAAAGCGTAAACTGTTTGAGACATTACAACCATGGAGGAAAGTGCGCATGGTGACTATTGTATTCAATCCCAATGCAATATCTGTGTTTCATCAACACTCTGATAGTCCACAGATTACAGAATGCCTCCAGATGTTCCTCGGAAACTACTACTGGTCTTCCACGGAAGGATCAAAGCGTAAACTGTTGAGACATTACTCCCATGGAGGAAAGTGCGCATGGCGACATTTGTATTCAATCCCGATCCTTTTTCTGTGTTTCATAAACACTCTGATAGTCCACGGATTACAGAATGCCTCCAGATGTGCATCGGAAACTAATACTGGTCTTCAAGGGAACGATCAAAGCGTAAACTGTTTGAGACATTACTCCCATGGAGAAAAGCCTGCATGGTGATTGTTGTATACAATCGCGATTTACTTTCTGTGTTTCATCAACACTTTGAAGATCCACAGATTACAGAATGCCTCCAGAAGTGCATCGGAAACTACTTCTGGTCTCCCAGGGAACGATTAAAGCGTAGACTCTTTGAGACATTACTCCTATGGAGGAAAGTGTGCATGGTCACTGTTGTATTCAATCCTGATGCAATTTCTGTGTTTCATCAACACTCTGATAGTCCACACATGATAGAATGCCTCCAGATGTACATCGGAAACTACTACTGGTCTTCCAGGGAACGATCAAAGCGTAAACTGTTTGAGACATTACAACCATGGAGGAAAGTGCGCATGGTGACTGTTGTATTCAATCCCAATGCAATATCTGTGTTTCATCAACACTCTGACAGTCCACAGATTACAGAATGCCTCCAGATGTGCATCGGAAACCACTACTGGTCTTCCAGGGAAGGATCAAAGCGTAAACTGTTGAGACATTACTCCCATGGAGGAAAGTGAGCATGGTGACTGTTGTATTCAATCCCGATGCTATTTCTGTGTTGCATCAACACTCTGATAGTCCACACAATACAGACTGTCAGAAGATGTGCATCGGAAACTACTACTGGTCTTCCAGGGAACGATCAAAACGTAGACTGTTTGTGACATTACTCATATGGAGGAAAGTGCGCATGGTGAGTGTTGTATTCAATCCCGATGCAATTTCTGTGTTTCATCAACACTTTGAAGGTCCACAGATTACAGAATGCCTCCAGATGTGCATCGAAAACTACTACTGGTCTTCCAGGGAACGATCAAAGCGTCGACTGTTTGCGACATTACTCCCATGAAGGAGAGTGAGCATGGTGACTGTAGTATTCAATCCCGATGCAATTTCTGTGTCTCATCAACACTCTGATAGTCCACAGCTTACAGAATGCCTCCAGATGTGCATCGGAAACTACTACTGGTCTTCCAGGGAACGATCAAAGCGTGGACAGTTTGAGACATTACTCCCATGGCGGAAAGTGCGCATGGTGACTGTTGTATTCAATCCCGATGCAATTTTTGTGTTTCATCAACACTTTGAAGGTCCACAGATTACAGAATGCCTCCAGATGTGCATCGGAAACTACTACTGGGCTTCCAGGGAACGATCAAATCGTAGACTGTTTGTGACATTACTCATATGGAGGAAAGTGCGCATGGTGACTGTTGTATTCAATCCCGATGCAATTTCTGTGTTTCATCAACACATTGAAGGTCCACAAATTACTGAATGCCTCCAGATGTGCATCGGAAACTACTACTGGTCTTCCAGGGAACGATCAAAGCGTAAACTGTTTGAGACATTACACATATGGAGGAAAGTGCGCATGGTGACTGTTGTATTCAATCCCGATGCAATATCTGTGTCTCATCAAGACTCTGATAGTCCACAGATTACCGAATGCCTCCAGATGTGCATCGGAAACTACTACTGGTCTTCCAGGGAACGATCAAAGCGTAAACTGTTTGAGACATTACAACCATGGAGGAAAGTGCGCATGGTGACTGTTGTATTCAATCCCAATGCAATATCTGTGTTTCATCAACACTCTGATAGTCCACAGATTACAGAATGCCTCCAGATGTGCATCGGAAACTACTACTGGTCTTCCAGGGAAGGATCAAAGCGTAAACTGTTGAGACATTACTCCCATGGAGGAAAGTGCGCATGGTGACTGTTGTATTCAATCCCGATCCTATTTCTGTGTTTCATCAACACTCTGATAGTCCAAAAAAATACAGAATGTCAGAAGATGTGCATCGGAAACCACTACTGGTCTTCCAGGGAACGATCAAAGCGTAAACTGTTTGAGACATTACTCCCATGGAGAGAAGCCTGCATGGTGCCTGTTGTATACAATCCCGATGCACTTTCTGTGTTTCATCAACACTTTTAATATCCACAGATTACAGAATGCCTCCAGAAGTGCATCGGAAACTACTTCTGGTCTTCCAGGGAACGATCAAAGCGTAGACTGTTTGAGACATTACTCCTATGGAGGAAAGTGTGCATGGTCACTGTTGTATTCAATCCTGATGCAATTTTTGTGTTTCATCAACACTCTGGTAGTCCACACATTATAGAATGCCTCCAGATGTGCATCGGAAACTACTACTGGTCTTCCAGGGAAGGATCAAAGCGTAAACTGTTTGAGACATTACTCACAAGGAGGAAAGTGCGCATGGTGACTGTTGTATTCAATCCCGATGCTAATTCTTTGTTTCATCAACACTCTGATAGTCCACAGATTACAGAATGCCTCCAGATGTGTATCGGAAACTACTACTGGTCTTCCAGGGAACGATCAAAACGTAGACTGTTTGTGACATTACTCATATGGAGGAAAGTGCGGATGGTGACTGTTGTATTCAATCCCGATGCAATCTCTGTGTTTCATCAACACTTTGAAGGTCCACAGATTACAGAATGCCTCCAGATGTGCATCGGAAACTACTACTGGTCTTCCAGGGAACGATCAAAGCGTCCACTGTTTGCGACATTACTCCCATGGAGGAGAATGGGCATGGTGACTGTAGTATTCAATCCCGATGCAATTTCTGTGTTTCATCAACACTCTGATAGTCCATAGATTACAGAATGCCTCCAGATGTGCATCGGAAACTACTACTGGTCTTCCAGGGAACGATCAAAGCGTAAACTGTTTGAGACATTACACCCATGGAGGAAAGTGCGCATGGTGACTGTTGTATTCAATCCCGATGCAATTTCTGTGTCTCATCAAGACTCTGATAGTCCACAGATTACAGAATGCCTCCAGATGTGCATCGGAAACAACTACTGGTCTTCCAGGGAACGATCAAAGCGTAAACTGTTTGAGACTTTACACCAATGGAGGAAAGTGCGCATGGTGACTGTTGTATTCAATCCCGATGCAATTTCTGTGTTTCATCAACACTCTGATAGTCCACAGATTACAGAATGCCTCCAGATGTGCATCGGAAACTACTACTGGTCTTCCAGGGAACGATCAAAGCGTAGACAGTTTGAGACATTACTCCCATGGCGGAAAGTGCGCATGGTGACTGTTGTATTCAATCCCGAGGCAATTTCTGTGTTTCATCAACACTTTGAAAGTCCACACATTACAGAACGGCTCCAGATGTGCATCGGAAACTACTACTGATCAAGCAGGGAACGATCAAAGCGTAGACTGTTTGAGACATTACTCCCATGGAGGAAAGTGTTCATGTTGACTGTTGTATTCAATCCTGATGCAATTTCTGTGTTTCATCAACACTCTGATAGTCCACACATTATGGAATGCCTCCAGATGTGCATCGGAAACTACTACAGGTCTTCCAGGGAACGATCAAAGCGTAGACTGATTGAGACATTACTCCCATGGAGGAAAGTGCGCATGGTGACTGTTGTATTCAATCCCGATGCAATTTTTGTGTTTCATCAACACTTTGTAGGTCCACAGATTACAGAATGCCTCCAGATGTGCATCGGAAACTACTACTGGTCTTGCAATGAACGATCAAAGCGTATACTGTTTGAGACATTACTCCCATGGAGGAAAGTGCGCATGGTGACTGTTGTATTCAATCCCGATGCAATTTCTGTGTTTCATCAACACTCTGATAGTCCACACATTACAGAATGCCCACAGATGTGCATCGGAAAATACTACTGGTCTTGCAGGATACGATCAAAGCGTAAACTGTTTGAGACATTACTCGCATTGCGGAAAGTGCGCATGGTGACTGTTGTATTCAATCCTGATGCAATTTCTGTGTTTCATCAACACTCTGATAGTCCACACATTACAGAATGTCAGAAGATGTGCATCGGAAACTACTACTGGTCTTCCAGGGAACGATCAAAGCGTAAACTGTTTGAGACATTACTCCCATGGAGGAAAGTGAGCATGGTGACTGTTGTATTCAATCCCGATGCAATTTCTGTGTTTCATCAACACTCTGATAGTCCACAGATTACAGAATGCCTCCAGATGTGCATCGGAAACTACTACTGTACTTGCAATGAACGATCAAAGCGTATACTGTTTGAGACATTACACCCATGGAGGATAGTGCGCATGGTGACTGTTGTATTCAATCCCGATGCAATTTCTGTGTCTCATCAAGACTCTGATAGTCCACAGATTACAGAATGCCTCCAGATGTGCATCGGAAACTACTACTGGTCTTCCAGGGAACGATCAAAACGTAGACTGTTTGTGACATTACTGATATGGAGGAAAGTGCGCATGGTGACATTTGTATTCAATCCCGATGCAATTTCTGTGTTTCATCAACACTTTGAAGGTCCACAGATTACAGAATGCCTCCAGATGTGCATCGGAAACTACTACTGGTCTTCCAGGGAACGATAAAGCGTCGACTGCTTGCGACATTTCTCCCATGGAGGAGATGTGGCATGGTGACTGTAGTGTTCAATCCCGATGCAATTTCTGTGTTTCATCAACACCCTGATAGTCCACAGATTACAGAATGCCTCCAGACGTGCATCGGAAACTACTACTGGTCTTCCAGGTAACGATCAAAGCGTAAACTGTTTGAGACATTACACCCATGGGGGAAAAAGCGCATGGTGACTGTTGTATTCAATCCCGATGCAATTTCTGTGTCTCATGAAGACTCTGATAGTCCACACGTTACAGAATGCCTCCTGATGTGCATCGGAAACTACTACTGGTCTTCCAGGGAAAGATCAAAGCGTAAACTCTTTGAGACATTACAACCATGGAGGAAAGTGCGCTAGGTGACTGTTGTATTCAATCCCAATGCCTTATCTGTGTTTCATCGACACTCTGATTGTCCACAGATTGCAGAATGCCTCCAGATGTGCATCGGAAACTACTACTGGTCTTCCAGGGAACGATCAAAGCGTAAACTGTTTGAGACATTACACCAATGGAGGAAAGTGCGCATGGTGACTGTTGTATTCAATCCCGATGCAATTTCTGTGTTTCATCAACACTCTGATAGTCCACAGATTACAGAATGCCTCCAGATGTGCATCGGAAACTACTACTGGTCTTCCAGGGAACGATCAAAGTTTAGACTGTTTGCGACATTACTCCCGTGGAGGAAAGTGGGCATGGTGACTGTTGTATTCAATCGCGGTGCAATTTCTGTGTTTCATCAACATTCTGATAGTCCACAGATTACAGAATGCATCCAGATGTGCATCGGAGACTACTACTGGTCTTCCAGGGAACGATCAAAGCGTAAACTGTTTGAGACATTACACCCATGGTGGAATGTGCGCATGGTGACTGTTGTATTCAGTCCCGATGCAATTTCTGTGTCTCATCAAGACTCTGATAGTCCACAGATTACAGAATGCCTCCAGATGTGCATCGGAAACTACTACTGGTCTTCCAGGGAACGATCAAAGCGTAAACTGTTTGAGACATTACAACCATGGAGGAAAGTGCGCATGGTGACTGTTGTATTCAATCCCAATGCAATATCTGTGTTTCATCAACACTCTGATAGTCCACAGATTACAGAATGCCTCCATATGTGCATCGGAAACTACTACTGGTCTTCCAGGGAAGGATCAAAGCGTAAACTGTTGAGACATTACTCCCATGGAGGAAAGTGCGCATGGTGACTGTTGTATTCAATCCCGAAGCAATTTCTGTGTCTCATCAAGACTCTGATAGTCCACAGATTACAGAATGCCTCCAGATGTGCATCGGAAACAACTACTGGTCTTCCAGGGAACGATCAAAGCGTAAACTGTTTGAGACATTACACCAATGGAGGAAAGTGCGCATGGTGACTGTTGTATTCAATCCCGATGCAATTTCTGTGTTTCATCAACACTCTGATAGTCCACAGATTACAGAATGCCTCCAGATGTGCATCGGAAACTACTACTGGTCTTCCAGGGAACGATCAAAGCGTAGACAGTTTGAGACATTACTCCCAATGTTGGAAAGTGCGCATGGTGGCTGTTGTATTCAATCCCGAGGCAATTTCTGTGTTTCATCAACACTTTGAAAGTCCACACATTACTGAACGGCTCCAGATGTGCATCAGAAACTACTACTGATCAAGCAGGGAACGATCAAAGCGTAGACTGTTTGAGACATTACTCCCATGGAGGAAAGTGTTCATGTTGACTGTTGTATTCAATCCTGATGCAATTTCTGTGTTTCATCAACACTTTGTAGGTCCACAGATTACAGAATGCCTCCAGATGTGCATCGGAAACTACTACTGGTCTTGCAATGAACGATCAAAGCGTATACTGTTTGAGACATTACTCCCATGGAGGAAAGTGCGCATGGTGACTGTTGTATTCAATCCCGATGCAATTTCTGTGTTTCATCAACACTCTGATAGTCCACACATTACAGAATGCCCACAGATGTGCATCGGAAACTACTACTGGTCTTGCAGGGAACGATCAAAGCGTAAACTGTTTGAGACATTACTCGCATTGCGGAAAGTGCGCATGGTGACTGTTGTATTCAATCCTGATGCAATTTCTGTGTTTCATCAACACTCTGATAGTCCACACATTACAGAATGTCAGAAGATGTGCATCAGAAACTACTACTGGTCTTCCAGGGAACGATCAAAGCGTAAACTGTTTGAGACATTACTCCCATGGAGGAAAGTGAGCATGGTGACTGTTGTATTCAATCCCGATGCAATTTCCGTGTTTCATCAACACTCTGATAGTCCACAGGTTACAGAATGCCTCCAGATGTGCATCGGGAACTACTACTGGGCTTCCAGGGAACGATCAAAACGTAGACTGTTTGTGACATGACTCATATGGAGGAAAGTGCGCATGGTGACTGTTGTATTCAATGCCGATGCAATTTCTGTGATTCATCAACACATTGAAGGTCCACAGATTTCTGAATGCCTCCAGATGTGCATCGGAAACTACTACTGGTCTTCCAGGGAACGATCAAGCGTAAACTGTTTGAGACATTACACCAATGGAGGAATGTGCGCATGGTGACTGTTGTATTCAATCCCGATGCAATTTCTGTGTCTCATCATGACTCTGATAGTCCACAGATGACCGAATGCCTCCAGATGTGCATCGGAAACTACTAATGGTCTTCCAGGGAACGATCAAAGCGTAAACTGTTTGAGACATTACAACCATGGAGAAAAGTGAGCATGGTGACTGTTGTATTCAATCCCGATGCAATTTCTGTGTTTCATCAACACTCTGATAGTCCACAGATTACAGAATGCCTCCAGATGTGCATCGGGAACTACTACTGGGCTTCCAGGGAACGATCAAAACGTAGACTGTTTGTGACATGACTCATATGGAGGAAAGTGCGCATGGTGACTGTTGTATTCAATCCCGATGCAATTTCTGTGATTCATCAACACATTGAAGGTCCACAGATTACTGAATGCCTCCAGATGTGCATCGGAAACTACTACTGGTCTTCCAGGGAACGATCAAGCGTAAACTGTTTGAGACATTACACCAATGGAGGAATGTGCGCATGGTGACTGTTGTATTCAATCCCGATGCAATTTCTGTGTCTCATCATGACTCTGATAGTCCACAGATGACCGAATGCCTCCAGATGTGCATCGGAAACTACTAATGGTCTTCCAGGGAACGATCAAAGCGTAAACTGTTTGAGACATTACAACCATGGAGGAAAGTGCGCATGGTGACTATTGTATTCAATCCCAATGCAATATCTGTGTTTCATCAACACTCTGATAGTCCACAGATTACAGAATGCTTCCAGATGTGCCCCGGAAACTACTACTGGTCTTCCACGGAAGGATCAAAGCGTAAACTGTTGAGACATTACTCCCATGGAGGAAAGTGCGCATGGCGACATTTGTATTCAATCCCGATCCTTTTTCTGTGTTTCATCAACACTCTGATAGTCCACACAATACAGAATGTCAGAAGATGTGCATCGGAAACCACTACTGGTCCTTAAGGAAACGATCAAAGCGTAAACTGTTTGAGACATTACTCCCATGGAGGAAAGTGGGCATGGTGACTGTTGTATTCAATCCCGATGCTATTTCTGTGTTTCATCAACACTCTGATAGTCCACAGATTACAGAATGCCTCCAGATGTGCATCGGAAACTACTACTGGTCTTGCAATGAACGATCAAAGCGTATACTGTTTGAGACATTACACCCATGGAGGAAAGTGCGCATGGTGACTGTTGTATTCAATCCCGATGCAATTTCTGTGTCTCATCAAGACTCTGATAGTCCACAGATTACAGAATGCCTCCAGATGTGCATCGGAAACTACTACTGGTCTTCCAGGGAACGATCAAAACGTAGACTGTTTGTGACATTACTCATATGGAGGAAAGTGCGCATGGTGACAGTTGTATTCAATCCCGATGCAATTTCTGTGTTTCATCAACACTTTGATGGTCCACAGATTACAGAATGCCTCCAGATGTGCATCGGAAACTACTACTGGTCTTCCAGGTAACGATCAAAGCGTAAACTGTTTGAGACATTACACCCATGGAGGAAAAAGCGCATGGTGACTGTTGTATTCAATCCCGATGCAATTTCTGTGTCTCATCAAGACTCTGATAGTCCACACATTACAGAATGCCTCCTGATGTGCATCGGAAACTACTACTGGTCTTCCAGGGAAAGATCAAAGCGTAAACTCTTTGAGACATTACAACCATGGAAGAAAGTGCGCTAGGTGACTGTTGTATTCAATCCCAATGCCTTATCTGTGTTTCATCGACACTCTGATTGTCCACAGATTGCAGAATGCCTCCAGATGTGCATCGGAAACTACTACTGGTCTTCCAGGGAACGATCAAAGCGTAAACTGTTTGAGACATTACACCAATGGAGGAAAGTGCGCATGGTGACTGTTGTATTCAATCCCGATGCAATTTCTGTGTTTCATCAACACTCTGATAGTCCACAGATTACAGAATGCCTCCAGATGTGCATCGGGAACTACTACTGGGCTTCCAGGGAACGATCAAAACGTAGACTGTTTGTGACATGACTCATATGGAGGAAAGTGCGCATGGTGACTGTTGTATTCAATCCCGATGCAATTTCTGTGATTCATCAACACATTGAAGGTCCACAGATTTCTGAATGCCTCCAGATGTGCATCGGAAACTACTACTGGTCTTCCAGGGAACGATCAAGCGTAAACTGTTTGAGACATTACACCAATGGAGGAATGTGCGCATGGTGACTGTTGTATTCAATCCCGATGCAATTTCTGTGTCTCATCATGACTCTGATAGTCCACAGATGACCGAATGCCTCCAGATGTGCATCGGAAACTACTAATGGTCTTCCAGGGAACGATCAAAGCGTAAACTGTTTGAGACATTACAACCATGGAGAAAAGTGAGCATGGTGACTGTTGTATTCAATCCCGATGCAATTTCTGTGTTTCATCAACACTCTGATAGTCCACAGATTACAGAATGCCTCCAGATGTGCATCGGGAACTACTACTGGGCTTCCAGGGAACGATCAAAACGTAGACTGTTTGTGACATGACTCATATGGAGGAAAGTGCGCATGGTGACTGTTGTATTCAATCCCGATGCAATTTCTGTGATTCATCAACACATTGAAGGTCCACAGATTACTGAATGCCTCCAGATGTGCATCGGAAACTACTACTGGTCTTCCAGGGAACGATCAAGCGTAAACTGTTTGAGACATTACACCAATGGAGGAATGTGCGCATGGTGACTGTTGTATTCAATCCCGATGCAATTTCTGTGTCTCATCATGACTCTGATAGTCCACAGGTGACCGAATGCCTCCAGATGTGAATCGGAAACTACTAATGGTCTTCCAGGGAACGATCAAAGCGTAAACTGTTTGAGACATTACAACCATGGAGGAAAGTGCGCATGGTGACTATTGTATTCAATCCCAATGCAATATCTGTGTTTCATCAACACTCTGATAGTCCACAGATTACAGAATGCTTCCAGATGTGCCCCGGAAACTACTACTGGTCTTCCACGGAAGGATCAAAGCGTAAACTGTTGAGACATTACTCCCATGGAGGAAAGTGCGCATGGCGACATTTGTATTCAATCCCGGTCCTTTTTCTGTGTTTCATCAACACTCTGATAGTCCACACAATACAGAATGTCAGAAGATGTGCATCGGAAACCACTACTGGTCCTTAAGGGAACGATCAAAGCGTAAACTGTTTGAGACATTACTCCCATGGAGGAAAGTGGGCATGGTGACTGTTGTATTCAATCCCGATGCTATTTCTGTGTTTCATCAACACTCTGATAGTCCACAGATTACAGAATGCCTCCAGATGTGCATCGGAAACTACTACTGGTCTTGCAATGAACGATCAAAGCGTATACTGTTTGAGACATTACACCCATGGAGGAAAGTGCGCATGGTGACTGTTGTATTCAATCCCGATGCAATTTCTGTGTCTCATCAAGACTCTGATAGTCCACAGATTACAGAATGCCTCCAGATGTGCATCGGAAACTACTACTGGTCTTCCAGGGAACGATCAAAACGTAGACTGTTTGTGACATTACTCATATGGAGGAAAGTGCGCATGGTGACAGTTGTATTCAATCCCGATGCAATTTCTGTGTTTCATCAACACTTTGAAGGTCCACAGATTACAGAATGCCTCCAGATGTGCATCGGAAACTACTACTGGTCTTCCAGGTAACGATCAAAGCGTAAACTGTTTGAGACATTACACCCATGGAGGAAAAAGCGCATGGTGACTGTTGTATTCAATCCCGATGCAATTTCTGTGTCTCATCAAGACTCTGATAGTCCACACATTACAGAATGCCTCCTGATGTGCATCGGAAACTACTACTGGTCTTCCAGGGAAAGATCAAAGCGTAAACTCTTTGAGACATTACAACCATGGAAGAAAGTGCGCTAGGTGACTGTTGTATTCAATCCCAATGCCTTATCTGTGTTTCATCGACACTCTGATTGTCCACAGATTGCAGAATGCCTCCAGATGTGCATCGGAAACTACTACTGGTCTTCCAGGGAACGATCAAAGCGTAAACTGTTTGAGACATTACACCAATGGAGGAAAGTGCGCATGGTGACTGTTGTATTCAATCCCGATGCAATTTCTGTGTTTCATCAACACTCTGATAGTCCAGAGATTACAGAATGCCTCCAGATGTGCATCGGAAACTACTACTGGTCTTCCAGGGAACGATCAAAGTTTAGACTGTTTGCGACATTACTCCCGTGGAGGAAAGTGGGCATGGTGACTGTTGTATTCAATCGCGATGCAATTTCTGTATTTCATCAACATTCTGATAGTCCACAGATTACAGAATGCATCCAGATGTGCATCGGAGACTACTACTGGTCTTCCAGGGAACGATCAAAGCGTAAACTGTTTGAGACATTACACCCATGGAGGAATGTGCGCATGGTGACTGTTGTATTCAGTCCCGATGCAATTTCTGTGTCTCATCAAGACTCTGATAGTCCACAGATTACCGAATGCCTCCAGATGTGCATCGGAAACTACTACTGGTCTTCCAGGGAACGATCAAAGCGTAAACTGTTTGAGACATTACAACCATGGAGGAAAGTGCGCATGGTGACTGTTGTATTCAATCCCAATGCAATATCTGTGTTTCATCAACACTCTGATAGTCCACAGATTACAGAATGCCTCCATATGTGCATCGGAAACTACTACTGGTCTTCCAGGGAAGGATCAAAGCGTAAACTGTTGAGACATTACTCCCATGGAGGAAAGTGCGCATGGTGACTGTTGTATTCAATCCCCATGCTATTTCTGTGTTTCATCAACTCTCTGATAGTCCACACAATACAGAATGTCAGAGGATGTGCATCGGAAACCACTACTGGTCTTCCTGGGAACGACCAAAGCGTAAACTGATTGAGACATTACTCCCATGGAGGAAAGTGCGCATGGTGGCTGTTGTATTCAATCCCGATGCTATTTCTGTGTTTCATCAACACTCTGATAGTCCAAAGATTACAGAATGCCTCCAGATGTGCATCGGAAACTACTACTGGTCTTCCAGGGAACGATCAAAACGTAGACTGTTTGTGACATGACTCATATGGAGGAAAGTGCGCATGGTGACTGTTGTATTCAATACCGATGCAATTTCTGTGTTTCATCAACACTTTGAAGGTACACAGATTACAGAATGCCTCCAGATGTGCATCGGAAACTACTACTGGCCTTCCAGGGAACGATCAAAACGTAGACTGTTTGTGACATTACTCATATGGAGGAAAGTGCGCATGGTGACTGTTGTATTCAATCCCGATGCAATTTCTGTGTTTCATCAACACTTTGAAGGTCCACAGATTACAGAATGCCTCCAGATGTGCATCGGAAACTACTACTGGTCTTCCAGGGAACGATCAAAGCGTCGACTGTTTGCGACATTACTCCCATGGAGGAGAGTGGGCATGGTGACTGTAGTATTCAATCCCGATGCAATTTCCGTGTTTCATCAACACTCTGATAGTCCACAGATTACAAAATGCCTCCAGATGTGCATCGGAAACTACTACTGGTCTTCCAGGGAACGAGCAAAGCGTAAACAGTTTGAGACATTACACCAATGGAGGAAAGTGCGCATGGTGACTGTTGTATTCAATCCCGATGCAATTTCTGTGTTTCATCAACACTCTGATAGTCCACAGATTACAGAATGCCTCCAGATGTGCATCGGAAACTACTACTGGTCTTCCAGGGAACGATCAAAGCGTAGACAGTTTGAGACATTACTCCCATGGCGGAAAGTGAGCATGGTGACTGTTGTATTCAATCCCGAGGCAATTTCTGTGTTTCATCAACACTTAGAAAGTCCACACATTACAGAACGGCTCCAGATGTGCATCGGAAACTACTACTGATCAAGCAGGGGACGATCAAAGCGTAGACTGTTTGAGACATTACTCCCATGGAGGAAAGTGTTCATGTTGACTGTTGTATTCAATCCTGATGCAATTTCTGTGTTTCATCAACACTCTGATAGTCCACACATTATGGAATGCCTCCAGATGTGCATCGGAAACTACTACATGTCTTCCAGGGAACGATCAAAGCGTAGACTGATTGAGACATTACTCCCATGGAGGAAAGTGCGCATGGTGACTGTTGTATTCAATCCCGATGAAATTTCTGTATTTCATCAACACTTTGAAGCTCCACAGATTACAGAATGCCTCTAGATGTGCATCGGAAACTACTACTGGTCTTGCAATGAACGATCAAAGCGTAGACTGTTTGAGACATTACACCCTAGGACGAATGTGCGCGTGGTGACTGTTGTATTCAATCCCGATGCAATTTCTGTGTCTCATCAAGACTCTGATAGTCCACAGATTACAGAATGCCTCCAGATGTGCATCAGAAACTACTACTGGTGTTCCAGGGTACGATCAAAATTTAGACAGTTTGATACATTACTCCCATGGAGGAAAATCCGAATGATGACTGTTGTATCCAATCCCGAGGCATTTTCTGTTTTTCATCAACACTTTGAAGGTCCACAGATTACAGAATGCCTCCAGATGTGCATCGGAAACTACTACTGGTCTTCCAGGGAACGATCAAAACGTAGACTGTTTGTGACATTACTCATATGGAGGAAAGTGCGCATGGTGACTGTTGTATTAAATCCCGATGCAATTTCTGTGTTTCATCAACACTTTGAAGGTCCACAGATTACAGAATGCCTCCAGATGTGCATCGGAAACTACTACTGGTCTTCCAGGGAACGATCAAAGCGTAAACTGTTTGATACATTACACCCATGGAGGAAAGTGCGCATGGTGACTGTTGTATTCAATCCCGATGCAATTTCTGTGTCTCATCACGACTCTGATAGTCCACAGATTACAGAATGCCTCCAGATGTGCATCAGAAACTACTACTGGTGTTCCAGGGTACGATCAAAATTTAGACAGTTTGATACATTACTCCCATGGAGGAAAATCCGAATGATGACTGTTGTATCCAATCCCGAGGCATTTTCTGTTTTTCATCAACACTTTGAAGGTCCACAGATTACAGAATGCCTCCAGATGTGCATCGGAAACTACTACTGGTCTTCCAGGGAACGATCAAAACGTAGACTGTTTGTGACATTACTCATATGGAGGAAAGTGCGCATGGTGACTGTTGTATTCAATCCCGATGCAATTTCTGTGTTTCATCAACACTTTGAAGGTCCACAGATTACAGAATGCCTCCAGATGTGCATCGGAAACTACTACTGGTCTTCCAGGGAACGATCAAAGCGTCGACTCTTTGCGACATTACTCCCATGGAGGAGAGTGGGCATGGTGACTGTAGTATTCAATCCCGATGCAATTTCTGTGTTTCATCAACACTCTGATAGTCCAAAGATTACAGAATGCCTCCAGATGTGCATCGGAAACTACTACTGGTCTTCCAGGGAACGATCAAAGCGTAAACTGTTTGATACATTACACCCATGGAGGAAAGTGCGCATGGTGACTGTTGTATTCAATCCCGATGCAATTTCTGTGTCTCATCAAGACTCTGATAGTCCACAGATTACAGAATGCCCCCAGATGTGCATCGGAAACTACTACTGGTCTTCCAGGGAACGATCAAAGCGTAAACAGTTTGAGACATTACACCAATGGAGGAAAGTGCGCATGGTGACTGTTGTATTCAATCCCGATGCAATTTCTGTGTTTCATCAACACTCTGATAGTCCACAGATTACAGAATGCCTCCAGATGTGCATCGGAAACTACTACTGGTCTTCCAGGGAACGATCAAACCGTAGACAGTTTGAGACATTACTCCCATGGCGGAAAGTGCGCATGGTGACTGTTGTATTCAATCCCGAGGTAATTTCTGCGTTTCATCAACACTTTGAAAGTCCACACATTACAGAACGGCTCCAGATGTGCATCGGAAACTACTACTGATCAAGCAGGAAACGATCAAAGCGTAGACTGTTTGAGACATTACTCCCATGGAGGAAAGTGTTCATGTAGACTGTTGTATTCTATCCTGATGCAATTTCTGTGTTTCATCTACACTCTGATAGTCCACACATTATGGAATGCCTCCAGATGTGCATCGGAAACTACTACAGGTCTTCCAGGGAACGATCAAAGCGTAGACTGATTGAGACATTACTCCCATGGAGGAAAGTGCGCATGGTGACTGTTGTATTCAATCCCGATGCAATTTTTGTGATTCATCAACACTTTGAAGGTCCACAGATTACAGAATGCCTCCAGATGTGCATCGGAAACTACTACTGGTCTTGCAATGAACGATCAAAGCGTAGACTGTTTGAGACATTACTCCCATGGAGGAACGTGCGCATGGTGACTGTTGTATTCAATCCCGATGCAATTTCTGTGTTTCATCAACACTCTGATAGCCCACACATTACAGAATGCCCACAGATGTGCATCGGAAACTACTACTGGTCTTCCATTGAACGATCAAAGCGTAAACTGTTTGAGACTTTACTCGCATTGCGGAAAGTGCGCATTGTGACTGTTGTATTCAATCCTGATGCAATTTCTGTGTTTCATCAACACTCTGATAAGTCCACACATTACAGAATGTCAGAAGATGTGCATCGGAAACTACTACTGGTCTTCCAGGGAACGATCAAAGCGTAAACTGTTTGAGACATTACTCCCATGGAGGAAAGTGAGCATGGTGACTGTTGTATTCAATCCCGATGCAATTTCTATGTTTCATCAACACTCTGATAGTCCACAGATTACAGAATGCCTCCAGATGTGCATCGGAAACTACTACTGGGCTTCCAGGGAACGATCAAAACGTAGACTGTTTGTGACATGACTCATATGGAGGAAAGTGCGCATGGTGACTGTTGTATTCAATCCCGATGCAATTTCTGTGTTTCATCAACACATTGAAGGTCCACAGATTACTGAATGCCTCCAGATGTGCATCGGAAACTACTACTGGTCTTCCAGGGAACGATCAAGCGTAAACTGTTTGAGACATTACACATATGGAGGAATGTGCGCATGGTGACTGTTGTATTCAATCCCGATGCAATTTCTGTGTCTCATCAAGACTCTGATAGTCCACAGATTACCGAATGCCTCCAGATGTGCATCGGAAACTACTACTAGTCTTCCAGGGAACGATCAAAGCGTAAACTGTTTGAGACATTACAACCATGGAGGAAAGTGCGCATGGTGACTATTGTATTCAATCCCAATGCAATATCTGAGTTTCATCAACACTCTGATAGTCCACAGATTACAGAATGCCTCCAGATGTGCATCGGAAACTACTACTAGTCTTCCAGGGAAGGATCAAAGCGTAAACTGTTGAGACATTACTCCCATGGAGGAAAGTGCGCATGGTGACATTTGTATTCAATCCTGATCCTTTTTCTGTGTTTCATCAACACTCTCATTGTCCACACAATACAGAATGTCAGAAGATGTGCATCGGAAACCACTACTGGTCTTCCAGGGAACGATCAAAGCGTAAACTGTTTGAGACATTACTCCCATGGAGGAAAGTGGGCATGGTTACTGTTGTATTCAATCCCGATGCTATTTCTGTGTTTCATCAACACTCTGATAGCCCACAGATTACAGAATGCCTCCAGATGTGCATCGGAAACTACTACTGGTCTTCCAGGGAACGATCAAAACGTAGACTGTTTGTGACATTACTCATATGGAGGAAAGTGCGCATGGTGACTGTTGTATTCAATCCCGATGCAATTTCTGTGTTTCATCAACACTTTGAAGGTCCACAGATTACAGAATGCCACCAGATGTGCATCGGAAACTACTACTGGTCTTCCAGGGAACGATCAAAGCGTAGACTGTTTGCGACATTACTCCCATGGAGGAGGGTGGGCATGGTGACTGTAGTGTTCAATCCCGATGCAATTTCTGTGTTTCATCAACACTCTGATAGTCCACAGATTACAGAATGCCTCCAGACGTGCAACGGAAACTACTACTGGTCTTCCAGGGAACGATCAAAGCGTAAACTGTTTGAGACATTACACCCATGGAGGAAAGTGCGCATGGTGACTGTTGTATTCAATCCCGATGCAATATCTGTGTCTCATCAAGACTCTGATAGTCCACAGATTACAGAATGCCTCCAGATGTGCATCGGAAACTACTACTGGTCTTCCAGGGAACGATCAAAGCGTAAACTGTTTGAGACATTACAACCATGGAGGAAAGTGCTCATGGTGACTGTTGTATTCAATCCCAATGCAATATCTGTGTCTCATCAAGACTCTGATAGTCCACAGATTACAGAATGCCTCCAGATGTGCATCGGAAACTACTACTGGTCTTCCAGGGAACGAACAAAACGTAGACTGTTTGTGACATTACTCATATGGAGGAAAGTGCGCATGGTGACTGTTGTATTCAATCCCGATGCAATTTCTGTGTTTCATCAACACTTTGAAGGTCCACAGATTACAGAATGCCTCCAGATGTGCATCGGAAACTACTACTGGTCTTCCAGGGAACGATAAAGCGTCGACTGTTTGCGACATTACTCCCATGGAGGAGATGTGGCATGGTGACTGTAGTGTTCAATCCCGATGCAATTTCTGTGTTTCATCAACACTCTGATAGTCCACAGATTACAGAATGCCTCCAGACGTGCATCGGAAACTACTACTGGTCTTCCAGGTAACGATCAAAGCGTAAACTGTTTGAGACATTACACCCATGGAGGAAAGTGCGCATGGTGACTGTTGTATTCAATCCCGATGCAATTTCTGTGTCTCATCAAGACTCTGATAGTCCACACATTACAGAATGACTCCAGATGTGCATCGGAAACTACTACAGGTCTTCCAGGGAATGATCAAAGCGTAGACTGTTTGCGACATTACTCCCATGGAGGAAAGTGGGCATGGAGACTGTTGTATTCAATCCCGATGCTATTTCTGTGTTTCATCAACACTCAGATAGTCCACAGATTACAGAATGGCTCCAGATGTGCATCGGAAACTACTACTGGTCTTCCAGGGAACGATCAAATCGTAGACTGTTTGCGACATTCCTCCCATGGAGGAAAGTGGGCATGGTGACTGTTGTAATCAATCCCGATGCACTTTCTGTGTTTCATCAACACTTTGAAGGTCCACAGATTACAGAATGCCTCCAGATTTGCATCAGAAACTACTACTGGTGTTCCAGGGCACGATCAAAACTTAGACAGCTTGATACATTACTCCCATGGAGGAAAATCCGAATGATGACTGTTGTATCCAATCCCGAGCCATTTTCTGTTTTTCATCAACACTTTGAAGGTCCACAGATTACAGAATGCCTCCAGATGTGCATCGGAGACTACTACTGGTCTTCCAGGGAACGATCAAACCGTAGACTGTTTTAGATTTTACTCCCATGGAGGAAAGTGCGCATGGTGACTGTTGTATTCAATCCCGATGCAATTTCTGTGGTTCATCAACACTCTGATAGTCCATAGATTACAAAATGCCTCCAGATGTGCATCGGAAACTCCTACAGGTCTTCGAGGGAACGATCAAAGCGTAGACTGTTTGAGACATTACTCCCATGTAGGAAAGTGCGCATGGTGACTGTTGTATTCAATCGCGATGCAATTCCTGTGTTTCATCAACACTTTGAAGGTCCACAGATTACAGAATGCCTCCAGATGTGCATCGGAAACTACTACTGGTCTTCCAGGGAACGATCAAAACGTAGCCACTTTGAGACATCACTCCCATTTAGGAAAGTGCGCATGGTAACTGTTGTATTCTATACCGATATAATTTCTGTGTTTCATCAACACTTAGAAGATCCACAGATTACAGAATGCCTCCAGAAGTGCATCGGAAACTACTTCTGGTCTTCCAGGGAACGATCAAAGCGAAGACTGTTTGAGACATTACTCCTATGGAGGAAAGTGCTCATGGTGACTGTTGTATTCAATCTCGATGCAGTTTCTGTGTTTCATCAACACTCTGATAGTCTACAGATTACAGAATGCCTCCAGATGTGCATCGGAAACTATTACATTAACTTCCAGGGAACGATAAAGCGTAGACTGTTTGAGACATTACTCCTATGGAGGAAAGTGCTCATGGTGACTGTTGTATTCAATCTCGATGCAGTTTCTGTGTTTCATCAACACTCTGATAGTCCACAGATTACAGAATGCCTCCAGATGTGCATCGGAAACTATTTCATTAACTTCCAGGGAACGATAAAGCGTAGACTGTTTGAGAGATTACTCTCATGGAGGAAATTGCGCATGGTGACTGTTGTATTCAATCCCGAAGCAATTTCTGTGTTTCATCAACACTCTGATAGTCCACACTATACAGAATGTCAGAAGATGTGCATCGGAAACCACTACTGGTCTTCCAGGGAACGATCAAAGCGTAAACTGTTTGAGACATTACTCCTATGGAGGAAAGTGCTCATGGTGACTGTTGTATTCAATCCCGATGCAGTTTCTGTGTTTCATCAACACTCAGATAATTCACAGATTACAGAATGCCTCCAGATGTGCATCGGAAACTATTACATTGACTTCCAGGGAACGATCAAAGAGTGGACTGTTTGAGACATTACTCCCATGGAGGAAAGTGGGCATGGAGACTGTTGTATTCAATCCCGATGCAATTTCTGTGTTTCATCAACACTCAGATAGTCCACAGATTACAGAATGGCTCCAGATGTGCATCGGAAACTACTACTGGTCTTCCAGGGAACGATCAAATCGTAGACTGTTTGCGACATTACTCCCATGGAGGAAAGTGGGCATGGTGACTGTTGTAATCAATCCCGATGCAATTTCTGTGTTTCATCAACACTTTGAAGGTCCACAGATTACAGAATGCCTCCAGATGTGCATCAGAAACTACTACTGGTGTTCCAGGGTACGATCAAAACTTAGACAGTTTGATACATTACTCCCATGGAGGGATATCCGAATGATGACTGTTGTATCCAATCCCGAGGCATTTTCTGTTTTTCATCAACACTTTGAAGGTCCACAGATTACAGAATGCCTCCAGATGTGCATCGGAAACTCCTACAGGTCTTCGAGGTAACGATCAAAGCGTAGACTGTTTGAGACATTACTCCCATGTAGGAAAGTGCGCATGGTGACTGTTGTATTCAATCGCGATGCAAATCCTGTGTTTCATCAACACTTTGAAGGTCCACAGATTACAGAATGCCTCCAGATGTGCATCGGAAACTATTACTGGTCTTCCAGGGAACGATCAGAGCGTAGACTGTTTGAGACATTACTCACATGGAGGAAAGTGCGCAAGGTGGCTGTTGTATTCAATCCCGATGCAATTTCTGTGTTTCATCAACACTTTGAAGGTCGACAGGTTTCAGAATGCCTCCAGATGTGAATCGGAAACTACTACTGGTCTTCCAGGGAACGATCAAAACGTAGACAGTTTGAGACATCACTCCCATGGAGGAAAGTGCGCATGGTAACTGTTGTATTCTATACCGATATAATTTCTGTGTTTCATCAGCACTTTGAAGATCCACAGATTACAGAGTGCCTCCAGATGTGCATCGGAAACTATTACTGGTCTTCCAGGGAACGATCAAAGCGAAGACTGTTTGAGACATTACTCCTATGGAGGAAAGTGCTCATGGTGACTGTTGTATTCAATCTCGATGCAGTTTCTGTGTTTCATCAACACTCTGATAGTCCACAGTTTACAGAATGGCTCCAGATGTGCATCGGAAACTATTACATTAACTTCCAGGGAACGATCAAAGCGTAAACTGTTTGAGACATTACTCCCATGGAGGAAAGTGCGCATGGTGACTGTTGTATTCAATCTCGATGCTATTTCTGTGTTTCATCAACACTCTGATAATCCACAGATTACAGAATGCCTCCAGATGTGCATCGGAAACTACTACTGGTCTTCCAGGGAACGATCAAAACGTAGACTGTTTGTGACATTACTCATATGGAGGATAGTGCGCATGGTGACTGTTGTACCCAATCCCGATGCAATTTCTGTGTTTCATCAACACTTTGAAGGTCCACAGATTACAGAATGCCTCCAGATGTGCATCGGAAACTACTACTGGTCTTCCAGGGAACGATCAAAGCGTCGACTGTTTGCGACATTACTCCGATCTAGGAGAGTGGGCATGGTGTCTGTAGTATTCAATCCCGATGCAATTTCTGTGTTTCATCAACACTCTGATAGTCCACAGATTACAGAATGCCTCCAGATGTGCATCGGAAAGTACTACTGGTCTTCCAGGGAACGATCAAAGCGTAAACTGTTTGAGACATTACACCCATGGAGGAAAGTGCGCATGGTGACTGTTGTATTCAATCCCGATGCAATTTCTGTGTCTCATCAAGACACTGATAGTCCACAGATTACAGAATGCCTCCAGATGTGCATCGGAAACTACTACTGGTCTTCCAGGGAACGATCAAAGCGTAAACTGTTTGAGACTTTACACCAATGGAGGAAAGTGCGCATGGTGACTGTTGTACTCAATCCCGATGCAATTTCTGTGTTTCATCAACACTCTGATAGTCCACAGATTACAGAATGCCTCCAGATGTGCATCGGAAACTACTACTGGTCTTCCAGGGAACGATCAAATCGTAGACAGTTTGAGACATTACCCCCATGGCGGAAAGTGCGCATGGTGACTGTTGTATTCAATCCCGAGGCAATTTCTGTGTTTCATCAACACTTTGAAAGTCCACACATTACAGAACGGCTCCAGATGTGCATCGGAAACTACTACTGATCAAGCAGGGAACGATCAAAGCGTAGACTGTTTGAGACATTACTCCCATGCAGGAAAGTGCGCATGGTGACTGTTGTATTCAATCCCGATGCAATTTCTGTGTTTCATCAACACTCTGATAGTCCACACATTACAGAATGCCCACAGATGTGCATCGGAAACTACTACTGGTCTTCCAGGGAACAATCAAAGCGTAAACTGTTTGAGACATTATTCGCATTGCGGAAAGTGCGCATGGTGACTGTTGTATTCAATCCTGATGCAATTTCTCTGTTTCATCAACACTCTGATAGTCCACACATTACAGAATGTCAGAAGATGTGCATCGGAAACTACTACTGTTCTTTCAGGGAACGATCAAAGCGTAAACTGTTTGAGACATTACTCCCATGGAGGAAAGTGAGCATGGTGACTGTTGTATTCAATCCCGATGCAATTTCTGCGTTTCATCAACACTCTGATAGTCCACAAATTACGGAATGCCTCCAGATGTGCATCGCAAACTACTACTGGGCTACGAGGGAACGAACGAAACGTAGACTGTTTGTGACATTACCCATATGGAGGAAAGTGCGCATGGTGACTGTTGTATTCAATCCCGATGCAATTTCTGTGTTTCATCAACACTTTGAAGGTCCACAGATTACTGAATGCCTCCAGATGTGCATCGGAAACTACTACTGGTCTTCCAGGGAACGATCAAAGTGTAAACTGTTTGAGACATTACACCCATGGAGGAATGTGTGCAGGGTGACTGTTGTTTTCAATCCTGATGCAATTTCTGTGTCTCATCAAGACTCTGATAGTCCACAGATTACCGAATGCCTCTAGATGTGCATCGGAAACTACTACTGGTCTTCCAGGGAACGATCAAAGCGTAAACTGTTTGAGACATTACAACCATGGAGGAAAGTGCGCATGGTGACTGTTGTATTCAATCCCAATGCAATATCTGTGTTTCATCAACACTCTGATAGTCCACAGATTGCAGAATGCCTCCAGATGTGCATCGGAAACTACTACTGGTCTTCCTGGGAACGATCAAAGCGTAAACTGTTTGAGACATTACACCAATGGAGGAATGTGCGCATGGTGACTGTTGTATTCAATCCCGATGCAATTTCTGTGTTTCATCAACACTTTGAAGGTCCACAGATTACTGAATGCCTCCAGATGTGCATCGGAAACTACTACTGGGCTTCAAGGGAACGATCAAAGCGTAAACTGTTTGAGACTTACTCCCATGGAGAAAAGCCTGCATGGTGCCTGTTGTATACAATCCCGATGCACTTTCTGTGTTTCATCAACACTTTGAAAGTCCACAGATTACAGAATGCCTTCAGATGTGCTTCGGAAACTACTACTGGTGTTCCAGGGAACGATCAAAACGTAGACAGTTTGAGACATTACTCCCATGGAGGAAAGTGCGCATGGTGACTGTTGTATTCAATCCTGATGCGATTTCTGTGTTTCATCAACACTCTGAGAGTCCACACATTATAGAATGCCCAAAGATGTGCATCAGAAACTACTACTGGTCTTCCAGGTAACGATCAAAGCGTAAACTGATTGAGACATTACTCCCATGGAGAAAAGTGCACATGGTAACTGTTGTATACAATCCCCATGAAATTTCTGTGTTTCATCAACACTCTGATAGTCCACTGATTACAAAATGCCTCCATATGTGCATCGGAATCTACTATTGGCGTTCCAGGGAACGATCAAAACGTAGACAGTTTTAGACATTACTCCCATGGAGGAAAATGCGAATGATGACTGTTGTATTCAATCCCAATGCAATTTCTGGGTTTCATCAACACTCTGTTAGTCCACAGATTACAAAATGCCTCCTGATGTGCATCGGAACCTACTACAGGTCTTCCAAGGAACGATCAAAGCGTAGACTCTTTGAGACTTTACTCCCATAGAGGAAAGTGCGCATGGTGACTGTTGTATTCAATCCCGATGCAATTTCTGCGTTTCATCAACACTCTGATAGTCCACAGATTACAGAATGCCTCCAGATGTGCATCGCAAACTACTACTGGGCTACCAGGGAACGATCAAAACGTAGACTGTTTGTGACATTACTCATATGGAGGAAAGTGCGCATGGTTACTGTTGTATTCAATCCCGATGCAATTTCTGTGTTTCATCAACACTTTGAAGGTCCACAGATTACTGAATGCCTCCAGATGTGCATCGGAAACTACTACTGGTCTTCCAGGGAACGTTCAAAGCGTAGACTGTTTGAGACATTACTCACATTTGGGATAGTGCGCATGGTGACAGTTGTATTCAATCCCGATGCAATTTCTGTGTTTCATCAACACTTTGAAGGTACACAGATTACAGAATGCCTCCAGATGTGCATCGTAAACTACTACTGGTCTTCCAGGGAACGATCAAAGCGTAAACAGTTTGAGACATTACACCAATGGAGAAAAGTGCGCATGGTGATTGTTGTATTCAATCCCGATGCAATTTCTGTGTTTCATCAAGACTCATATAGACCACAGATTACAGATTGCCTCCAGATGTGCATCGGAAACTACTACTGGTCTTCCAGGGAACGATCAAAGCGTAGACTGTTTGAGACATTACTCACATGGAGGATAGTGCGCATGGTGACTGTTGTATTCAATCCCGATGCAATTTCTGTGTTTCATCAACACTTTGAAGGTACACAGATTACAGAATGCCTCCAGATGTGCTACGGAAACTACTACTGGTCTTCAAGGGAACGATCAAAGCGTAAACTGTTTGAGACATTACTCCCATGGAGAAAAGCCTGCATGGTGCCTGTTGTATACAATCCCGATTCACTTTCTGTGTTTCATCTACACTTTGAACATAAAACTCAAAACTGCATTTTCTACCAAGGAATAAAACTGTACAATAAATTACCAAAAGAGATTAAAGAAATTTCAAAAATACACTTATTTAAGAAGGCAGCTAAAAAGTACCTGTTATGCAATACATTTTATACATTGAAGGATTACTTAGATAAAGCAGAGTAGGGGTTTGATAAAAAAATGTTATACAAACAAATAATAATAATAATGATGATTATAAAACATCCAATATTCCACATAACACCTTCACTTTATTATTTTTCTTCTTTTTTCCTTTCTAGAGACACTCTCCCCTCAAGCTATGCATAGCACAATACTAACACCTCTTCCTCTTTCTGAGCTCAACATCTCACTCATTATGAAGGGATGCTGACTCAGTTTTTCAGGATAGCAAATGGGAACTTGCAGTACAGAAAATGGCCCAAGGATCACCTCTCTGTGTGTGTGTGTGTGTGTGTGTGTGTAGTGAGTGAAGTGTTATGAAACAATGTGTGTATAGTGTGTGCAGTGACTGATAGGGAAATATGAGTGAATAGTGTGGCATTACATTATTTAATGAGTTATTTGTAAATAAATTATTGTATACCAGGAGTAAAATCTAATGATTGTCTCTAACTAGAAGTCTGTAAATATATGTGTATACGAATTAGCTTATTGTAAATTGATCTAAGCTTGTAAATACTTTGACATGTCCTATATCCTTGTAAAAAGAGATCTACGGATGAATAAAACTACTACTACTACTACTACTACTGGTCTTGCAGGGAACGATAAAACCGTAGACTGTTTGAGACATTACTCCCATGGAGGAAAGTGCGCATGGTCACTGTTGTATTCAATCCTGATGCAATTTCTGTGTTTCATCAACACTCTGATAGTCCACACATTATAGAATGCCCCTAGATGTGCATCGGAAACTACTACTGGTCTTCCAGGGAACGATAAAATCGTAAACTCTTTGAAACAATACTCCCATGGAAAAAAGTGCACATGGTGACTGTTGTATTCAATCCCGATGCAATTTCTGGGTTTCATCAACACTCTGATAGTCCACAGATTACAAAATGAATCCTGATGTGCATCGGAACCTACTACAGGTTTCCAAGGAACGATCAAAGCGTAGACTCTTAGAGACTTTACTGCCATGGAGGAAAGTGCGCATGGTGACTGTTGTATTCAATCTCGATGCAATTTCTGTGTTCATCAACACTTTGAAGGTCCACAGATTACAGAATGCCTCCAGATGTGCATCGGAAACTACTACTGGTCTTCCAGGGAACGATCAAAGCGTAAACTGTTTGAGACATTACACCCATGGAGGAAAGTGCGCATGGTGACTGTTGTATTCAATCCCGATGCAATTTCTGTGTTTCATCAAGACTCTGATAGTCCACAGATTGCAGAATGCCTCCAGATGTGCATCGGAATCTACTACTGGTCTTCCAGGGAACGATCAAAGCGTAGACTGTTTGAGACATTACTCACATGGAGGGTAGTGCGTATGGTGACTGTTGTATTCAATCGCGATGCAATTTCTGTGTTTCATCAACACTTTGAAGGTCCACAGATTACAGAATGCCTCCAGATGTGCATCGGAAACTACTACTGGTCTTGCAATGAACGATCAAAGCGTAGACTGTTTGAGACATTACTCCCATGGAGGAAAGTGCGCATGGTGACTGTGCTATTCAATGCCGATGCAATTTCTGTGTTTCATCAACACTCTGATAGTCCACACATTACAGAATGCCCACAGATGTGCATCGGAAACTACTACTGGTCTCTAAGGGAACGATCAAAGCGTAAACTGTTTGAGACATTACTCCCATGGTGGAAAGTGCGCATGGTGACTGTTGTATTCAATCCTGATGCAATTTCTGTGTTTCATCAACACTCTGATAGTCCACACATTACAGAATGTCAGAAGATGTGCATCGGAAACTACTACTGGTCTTCCAGGGAACGATCAAAGCGTAGACTGTTTGAGACATTACTCCCATGGAGGAAAGTGCGCATGGTGACTGTTGTATTCAATCCAGATGCAATTTCTGTGTTTCATCAACACTCTGATAGTCCACAGATTACAGAATGCCTCCAGATGTGCATCGGAAACTACTACTGGTCTTCCAGGGAAGGAAAAAGCGGAGACAGTTTGAGACATTACTCCCATGGAGGAAAGTGCGCATGGTGACTGTTGTATTCAATCATGATGCAATTTCTGTGTTTCATCAACACTCTGATAGTCCACACAATACAGAATGCCCACAGATGTGCATCGGAAACTACTACTGGTCTTCCAGGGAACGATCAAAGCGTAAACTGTTTGAGACATTACTCCCATGGTGGAAAGTGCGCATGGTGACTTTTGTATTCAATCCTGATGCAATTTCTGTGTTTCATCAACACTCTGATTGTCCACACATTACAGAATGTCAGAAGATGTGCATCTGAAACTACTACTGGTCTTAAAGGGAACGATCAAAACGTAAACTGTTTGAGACATTACTCCCATGGAGGAAAGTGCGCATGGTGACTGTTGTATTCAATCCCGATGTAATTTCTGTGTTTCATCAACACTTTGAAGGTCCACAGATTACAGAATGCCTCCAGATGTGCATCGGAAACTACTACTGGTCTTGCAATGAACGATCAAAGCGTAGACTGTTTGAGACATTACTCCCATGGAGGAAAGTACGCATGGTGACTGTTGTATTCAATCCCGATGCAATTTATGTGTTTCATCAACACTCTGATATTCCACACATTACAGAATGTCAGAAGATGTGCATCGGAAACTACTACTGGTCTTCCAGGGAACGATCAAAGCGTAAACTCTTTGAGACATTACTCCCATGGAGGAAAGTGCGCATGGTGACTGTTGTATTCAATCCCGAAGCAATTTCTGTGTTTCATCAACACTCTGATAGTCCACAGATTACAGAATGCGTCAGATGTGCATCGGAAACTACTACTGGTCTTCCAGGGAACGATCAAAGCGTAAACTGTTTGAGACATTACACCAATGGTGGAAAGTGCGCATTGTGACTGTTGTATTCAATCCCGATGCAATTTCTGTGTTTCATCAAGACTCATATAGTCCACAGATTCCAGAATGCCTCCAGATGTGCATCGGAAACTACTACTGGTCTTCCAGGGTACGATCAAAGCGTAGACTGTTTGAGACATTACTCACATGGAGGATAGTGCGCATGGTGACTATTGTATTCAATCCCGATGCAATTTCTGTGTTTCAACAACACTTTGAAGGTACACAGATTACAGAATGCCTCCAGATGTGCATCGGAAACTACTACTAGTCTTCCAGGTAACGATCAGAGCGTAGACAGTTTGAGACATTACTCCCACGGAGGAAAGTGCGCATGGTGACTGTTGTATTCCATCCCGATGGAATTTCTGTGTTTCGTCAACACTTTGAAGGTCCACAGATTACAGAATGCCTCCAGATGTGCATCGGAAACTACTACTGTTCTTCCAGGGAATGATCAAAGCGTAGAATGTTTGCGACATTACTCCCATGGAGGACAGTGGGCATGGAGACTGTTGTATTCAATCCCGATGCAATTTCTGTGTTTCATCAACACTCAGATAGTCCACAGACTACAGAATGCCTCCAGATTTGCATCGGAAACTACTACTGGTCTTCAAGGGAACGATCAAAGCGTAAACTGTTTGAGACATTACTCCCATGGAGAAAAGCCTGCATGGTGCCTGTTGTATACAATCCCGATGCACTTTCTGTGTTTCATCAACACTTTGAAAGTCTACAGATTACAGAATGCTTCCATATGTGCATCGGAAACAACTACTGGTGTTCCAGGGAACGATCAAAACGTAGACAGTTTGAGACATTACTCCCATGGAGGAAAGTGCGCATGGTGACTGTCGTATTCAATCCTGATGCAATTTCTGTCTTTCATCAACACTCTGATAGTCCACACATTATAGAATGCCCAAAGATGTGCATCGGAAACTACTACTGGTCTTCCTGGGAACGATCAAAGCGTAGACTGTTTGAGACATTACTCCCATGAAGGAAAGTGTGCAAGGTGGCTGTTGTATTCAATCCCGATGCAATTTCTGTGTTTCATCAACACTTTGAAGGTCGACAGGTTACAGAATGCCTCCAGATGTGCATCGGAAACTACTACTGGTCTTCCAGGGAACGATCAAATCGTAGACAGTTTGAGACATTACTCCCATGGAGGAAAGTGCGCATGGTGACTGTTGTATTCCATACCGATGCAATTTCTGTGTTTCAACAACACATTGAAGATCCGCAGATTACAGAATGCCTCCAGATGTGCATCGGAAACTACTACTAGTCTTCCAGGGAACGATCAAAGCGTAGACTGTGTGAGTCATTAATCCTATGGAGGAAAGTGCTCATAGTGACTGTTGTATTCAATCCCGATGCAGTTTCTGTGTTTCATCAACACTCAGATAGTTCACAGATTACTGAATGCCTCCAGATGTGCATCGGAAACTATTACATTGACTTCCAGGGAACGATCAAAGCGTAGACTGTTTGAGACTTTACTCCCATGGAGGAAATTGCGCATGGTGACTGTTGTATTCAATCCCGATGCAATTTCTGTGTTACATCATCACTCTGATAGTCAACAGATTACAGAATGCCTCCAGATGTGCATCGGAAACTACTACTGGTCTTCAAGGGAACGATCAAAGCGTAAACTGTTTGAGACATTACTCCCATGGAGAAAAGCCTGCATGGTGCGTGTTGTATACAATCCCGATGCACTTTCTGTGTTTCATCAACACTTTGAAAGTCCACAGATTACAGAATGCCTCCAGATGTGCATCGGAAACTACTACTGGTGTTCCAGGGAACGATCAAAACGTAGACAGTTTGATACATTACTCCCATGGAGGAAAATGCGAATGATGACTGTTGTATTCAATCCCGAGGCAATTTCTGTGTTTCATCAACACTTTGAAGGTTAACAGATTACAGAATGCCTCCAGATGTGCATCGGAAACTACTACTGGTCTTGCAGGGAACGATCAAACCGTAGACTGTTTGAGACATTACTCCCATGGAGGAAAGTACGCATGGTCACTGTTGTATACAATCCTGATGCAATTTCTGTGTTTCATCAACACTCTGATAGTCCACACATTATAGAATGCCCCCAGATGTGCATCGGAAACTACGACTGGTCTTCCAGGGAACGACCAAAGCGTAAACTGTTTGAGACATTACTCCCATGGAGAAAAGTGCACATGGTGACTGTTGTATTCAATCCCGATGCAATTTCTGTGTGTCATCAACACTCTGATAGTCCACAGATTACAAAATGCCTCCTGATGTGCATCGGAAATTACTACAGGTCTTCCAGGGAACGATCAAAACGTAGACTGTTTGAGACATTACTCGCATGGAGGAAAGTGCGCATGGTGACTTTTGTATTCAATCTCGATGCAATCTCTGTGCTTCATCAACACTTTGAAGGTCCACAGATTACAGAATGCCTCCAGATGTGCATCGGTAACTACTACTGGTCATCCAGGGAACGATCAAAATGTAGACTGTTTGAGACATTACTCACGTGCAGGAACGTGCGCAAGGTGGCTGTTGTATTCAACCCCGATGCAATTTATGTGTTTCATCAACACTTTGAAGGTCCACAGATTACAGAATGACTCCAGATGTGCATCGGAAACTACTACTGGTGTTCCAGGGTACGATAAAATCTTATACAGTTTGAGACATTACTCCCATGGAGGAAAATGAGAGTGATGACTGTTGTATTTAATCCCGAGGCAATTTCTGTGTTTCATCAACACTCTGATAGTCCACAGATTACAAAATGCCTCCAGATGTGCATCGGAAACTATTACATTGACTTCCAGGGAACGATCAAAGAGTAGACTGTATGAGAGATTACTCTCATGGAGGAAATTGCGCATGGTGACTGTTGTATTCAATCCCGATGCAATATCTGTGTTTCATCAACACTCTGATAGTCCACAGATTACAGAATGCCTCCAGATGTGCATCGAAAACTACTACTGGTCTTCAAGTTAACGATCAAAGCGTAAACTGTTTGAGACATTACTCCCATGGAGAAAAGCCTGCATGGTGCCTGTTGTATACAATCCCGATGCACTTTCTGTGTTTCATCAACACTTTGAAGGTCCACAGATTACAGAATGCCTCCAGATGTGCATCGGAAACTACTATTGGCGTTCCAGGGTACGATCAAATCTTAGACAGTTTGAGACATTACTCCCATGGAGGAAAATGCGAATGATGACTGTTGTATTTAATCCCGAGGCAATTTCTGTGTTTCATCAACACTCTGATAGTCCACAGATTACAGAATGCCTCCAGATGTGCATCGGAAACTATTACATTGACTTCCAGGGAACGATCAAAGCGTAGACTGTTTGAGAGATTACTCTCATGGAGGAAATTGCGCATGGTGACTGTTGTATTCAATCCCGATGCAATTTCTGTGTTTCATCAACACTCTTATAGTCCACAGATTACAGAATGCCTCCAGATGTGCATCGAAAACTACTACTGGTCTTCAAGGGAACGATCAAAGCGTAAACTGTTTGAGACATTACTCCCATGGAGAAAAACCTGCATGGTGCCTGTTGTATACAATCCCGATGCACTTTCTGTGTTTCATCAAAACCCTGATAGTCCACAGATTACAGAATGCTTCCAGATGTGCATCGGAAGCTACTACTGGTCTTGCAGGGAACGATCAAACCGTAGACTGTTTGAGACATTACTCCCATGGAGGAAAGTGCGCATGGTCACTGTTGTATGCAATCCTGATGCAATTTCTGTGTTTCATCAACACTCTGATAGTCCACACATTATAGAATGCCCCCAGATGTGCATCGGAAACTACTACTGGTCTTCCAGGGAACGATCAAATCGTAAACTCTTTGAGACATTACTCCCATGGAGAAAAGTGCACATGGTGACTGTTGTATTCAATCTCGATGCAATTTCTGTGTTCATCAACACTTTGAAGGTCCACAGATTACAGAATGCCTCCAGATGTGCATCGGAAACTACTACTGGTCTTGCAATGAACGATCAAAGCGTAGACTGTTTGAGACATTACTCCCATGGAGGAAAGTGCGAATGGTGAATGTTCTATTCAATGCCGATGCAATTTCTGTGTTTCATCAACACTCTGATAGTCCACACATTACAGAATGCCCACAGATGTGCATCGGAAACTACTACTGGTCTCTAAGGGAACGATCAAAGCGTAAACTGCTTGAGACATTACTCCCATGGTGGAAAGTGCGCATGGTGATTGTTGTATTCAATCCTGATGCAATTTCTGTGTTTCATCAACACTCTGATAGTCCACACATTACAGAATGTCAGAAGATGTGCATCGGAAACTACTACTGGTCTTCCAGGGAACGATCAAAGCGTAAACTGTTTGAGACATTACTCCCATGGAGGAAAGTGCGCATGGTGACTGTTGTATTCAATCCAGACGCAATTTCTGTGTTTCATCAACACTCTGATAGTCCACAGATTACAGAATGCCTCCAGATGTGCATCGGAAACTACTACTGGTCTTCCAGGGAACGATCAAAGCGTAGACAGTTTGAGACATTACTCCCATGGAGGAAAGTGCGCATGGTGACTGTTGTATTCAATCCTGATGCAATATCTGTGTTTCATCAAGACTCTGATAGTCCACAGATTACAGAATGCCTTCAGATGTGCATCGGAAACTACTACTGGTCTTCCAGGGAACGATCAAAGCGTAGACTGTTTGAGACATTACTCACATGGAGGGTAGTGCGCATGGTGACTGTTGTATTCAATCGCGATGCAATTTCTGTGTTTCATCAACACTCTGATAGTCCACAGATTACAGAATGCCTCCAGATGTGCATCGGAAACTACTACTGGTCTTGCAATGACGATCAAAGCGTAGACTGTTTGAGACATTACTCCCATGGAGGAAAGTGCGCATGGTTACTGTTGTATTCAATCCCAATGCATTTTCTGTGTTTCATCAACACTCTGATATTCCACACATTACAGAATGTCAGAAGATGTGCATCGGAACTTACTACTGGTCTTCCAGGGAACGATCAAAGCGTAAACTCTTTGAGACATTACTCCCATTGAGGAAAGTGCGCATGGTGACTGTTGTATTCAATCCCGATGCAATTTCTGTGTTTCATCAACACTCTGATAGTCCACAGATTACAGAATGCGTCAGATGTGCATCGGAAACTACTACTGGTCTTCCAGGGAACGATCAGAGCGTAAACTGTTTGAGACATTACACCAATGGAGGAAAGTGCGCATGGTGACTGTTGTATTCAATCCCGACGCAATTTCTGTGTTTCATCAAGACTCATATAGTCCACAGATTCCAGAATGCCTCCAGATGTGCATCAGAAACTACTACTGGTCTTCCAGGGAACGATCAAAGCGTAGACTGTTTGAAACATTACTCACATGGAGGATAGTGCGCATGGTGACTATTGTATTCAATCCCGATGCAATTTCTGTGTTTCATCAACACTTTGAAGGTACACAGATTACATAATGCCGCCAGATGTGCATCGGAAACTACTACTAGTCTTCCAGGTAACGATCAGAGCGTAGACAGTTTGAGACATTACTCCCACGGAGGAAAGTGCGCATGGTGACTGTTGTATTCCATCCCGATGCAATTTCTGTGTTTCATCAACACCTTGAAGGTCCACAGATTACAGAATGCCTCCAGATGTGCATCGGAAACTACTACTGTTCTTCCAGGGAATGATCAAAGCGTAGACTGTGAGCGACATTACTCCCATGGAGGAAAGTGGGCATGGAGACTGTTATATTCATTCCCGATGCAATTTCTGTGTTTCATCAACACTCAGATAGTCCACAGATTACAGAATGCCTCCAGATGTGCATCGGAAACTACTACTGGTCTTCAAGGGAACGATCAAAGCGTAAACTGTTTGAGACATTACTCCCATGGAGAAAAGCCTGCATGGTGCCTGTTGTATACAATCCCGATGCACTTTCTGTGTTTCATCAACACTTTGAAGGTCCACAGATTACAGAATGCCTCCATATGTGCATCGGAAACTACTACTGGTGTTCCAGGGAACGATCAAAACGTAGACAGTTTGAGACATTACTCCCATGGAGGAAAGTGCGCATGGTGACTGTCGTATTCAATCCTGATGCAATTTCTGTGTTTCATCAACACTTTGATAGTCCACACATTATAGAATGCCCAAAGATGTGCATCGGAAACTACTACTGGTCTTCCAGGGAACAATCAAAGCGTAGACTGTTTGAGACATTACTCCCATGAAGGAAAGTGCGCATGGTGACTGTTGTATTCAATCCCGATGCAATTTCTGTTTTACATCAACACTCTGATAGTCCACAGATTACAGAATGCCTCCAGATGTGCATCGGAAACTACTACTGGTCTTCCAGGGAACGATCAAAGCGTAGACTGTTTGAGACATTTCTCACATGGAGGAAAGTGTGCAAGGTGGCTGTTGTATTCAATCCCGATGCAATTTCTGTGTTTCATCAACACTTTGAAGGTCGACAGGTTACAGAATGCCTCCAGATGTGCATCGGAAACTACTACTGGTCTTCCAGGGAACGATCAAATCGTAGACAGTTTGAGACATTACTCCCATGGAGGAAAGTACGCATGGTGACTGTTGTATTCCATACCGATGCAATTTCTGTGTTTCATCAACACATTGAAGATCCACAGATTACAGAATACCTCCAGATGTGCATCGGAAACTACTACTAGTCTTCCAGGGAACGATCAAAGCGTAGACTGTTTGAGTCATTAATCCTATGGAGGAAAGTGCTCATGGTGACTGTTGTATTCAATCCCGATGCAGTTTCTTTGTTTCATCAACACTCAGATAGTTCACAGATTACTGAATGCCTCCAGATGTGCATCGGAAACTATTACATTGACTTCCAGGGAACGATCAAAGCGTAGACTGTTTGAGACATAACTCCCATGGAGGAAATTGCGCATGGTGACTGTTGTATTCTATCCCGATGCAATTTCTGTGTTACATCATCACTCTGATAGTCAACAGATTACAGAATGCCTCCAGATGTGCATCGGAAACTACTACTGGTCTTCAAGGGAACGATCAAAGCATAAACTGTTTGAGACATTACTCCCATGGAGAAAAGCCTGCATGGTGCCTGTTGTATACAATCCCGATGCACTTTCTGTGTTTCATCAACACTTTGAAGGTCCACAGGTTACAGAATGCCTCCAGATGTGCATCGGAAACTACTACTGGTGTTCCAGGGAACGATCAAAGCGTAGACAGTTTGATACATTACTCCCATGGAGGAAAATGCGAATGATGACTGTTGTATTAAATCCCGAGGCAATTTCTGTGTTTCATCAACACTTTGAAGGTTAACAGATTACAGAATGCCTCCAGATGTGCATCGGAAACTACTACTGGTCTTGCAGGGAACGATCAAACCGTAGACTGTTTGAGACATTACTCCCATGGAGGAAAGTACGCATGGTCACTGTTGTATACAATCCTGATGCAATTTCTGTGTTTCATCGACACTCTGATAGTCCCCAGATGTGCATCGGAAACTACGACTGGTCTTCCAGGGAAAGATCAAAGCATAAACTGTCTGAGACATTACTCCCATGGAGAAAAGTGCACATGGTGACTGTTGTATTCATTCTGGATGCAATTTCTGTGTGTCATCAACACTCTGATAGTCCACAGATTACAAAATGCCTCCTGATGTGCATCGGAAATTACTACAGGTCTTCCAGGGAACGATCAAAACGTAGACTGTTTGAGACATTACTCACGTGCAGGAACGTGCGCAAGGTGGCTGTTGTTTTCAACCCCGATGCAATTTCCGTGTTTCATCAACACTTTGAAGGTCCACAGATAACAGAATGCCTCCAGATGTGCATCGGTAACTACTACTGGTCTTCCAGGGAACGATCAAAGCGTAGACTGCTTGAGACATTACTCCTATGGAGGAAAGTGCTCATGTAGACTGTTGTATTCAATCCCGATGCAGTTTCTGTGTTTCATCAACATTCTGAAGGTCCACAGATTACAGAATGCCTCCAGATGTGCATCGGAAACTATTACATTGACTTCCAGGGAACGATCAAAGCGTAGACTGTTTGAGACATTACTCCCATGGAGGAAATTGTGCATGGTGACTGTTGTATTCAATCCCAGTGCAATATCTGTGTTTCATCAACACTCTGATAGTCCACAAATTACAGAATCCCTCCAGATGAGAATCGGAAACTACTACTGGTCTTCCAGGGAACCATCAAAGCATAGACTGTTTGATACATTACTCCCATGGAGGAAAGGGCTCATGGCAACTGTTGTATTCAATCCCGATGCAATTTCTGTGTTTCATCAACACTCTGATAGTCCACAGATTACAGAATGCGTCAGATGTGCATCGGAAACTACTACTGGTCTTCCAGGGAACGATCAAAGCGTAAACTGTTTGAGACATTACACCAATGGAGGAAAGTGCGCATGGTGACTGTTGTATTCAATCCCGATGCAATTTCTGTGTTTCATCAACACTCTGATAGTCCACAGATTACAGAATGCGTCAGATGTGCATCGGAAACTACTACTGGTCTTCCAGGGAACGATCAAAGCGTAAACTGTTTGAGACATTACACCAATGGAGGAAAGTGCGCATGGTGACTGTTGTATTCAATCCCGACGCAATTTCTGTGTTTCATCAAGACTCATATAGTCCACAGATTCCAGAATGCCTCCAGATGTGCATCAGAAACTACTACTGGTCTTCCAGGGAACGATCAAAGCGTAGACTGTTTGAAACATTACTCACATGGAGGATAGTGCGCATGGTGACTATTGTATTCAATCCCGATGCAATTTCTGTGATTCATCAACACTTTGAAGGTACACAGATTACATAATGCCTCCAGATGTGCATCGGAAACTACTACTAGTCTTCCAGGTAACGATCAGAGCGTAGACAGTTTGAGACATTACTCCCACGGAGGAAAGTGCGCATGGTGACTGTTGTATTCCATCCCGATGCAATTTCTGTGTTTCATCAACACCTTGAAGGTCCACAGATTACAGAATGCCTCCAGATGTGCATCGGAAACTACTACTGTTCTTCCAGGGAATGATCAAAGCGTAGACTGTGTGCGACATTACTCCCATGGAGGAAAGTGGGCATGGAGACTGTTGTATTCATTCCCGATGCAATTTCTGTGTTTCATCAACACTCAGATAGTCCACAGATTACAGAATGCCTCCAGATGTGCATCGGAAACCTCTACTGGTCTTCAAGGGAACGATCAAAGCGTAAACTGTTTGAGACATTACTCCCATGGAGAAAAGCCTGCATGGTGCCTGTTGTATACAATCCCGATGCACTTTCTGTGTTTCATCAACACTTTGAAGGTCCACAGATTACAGAATGCCTCCATATGTGCATCGGAAACTACTACTGGTGTTCCAGGGAACGATCAAAACGTAGACAGTTTGAGACATTACTCCCATGGAGGAAAGTGCGCATGGTGACTGTCGTATTCAATCCTGATGCAATTTCTGTGTTTCATCAACACTTTGATAGTCCACACATTATAGAATGCCCAAAGATGTGCATCGGAAACTACTACTGGTCTTCCAGGGAACAATCAAAGCGTAGACTGTTTGGGACATTACTCCCATGAAGGAAAGTGCGCATGGTGACTGTTGTATTCAATCCCGATGCAATTTCTGTTTTACATCAACACTCTGATAGTCCACAGATTACAGAATGCCTCCAGATGTGCATCGGAAACTACTACTGGTCTTCCAGGGAACGATCAAAGTGTAGACTGTTTGAGACATTACTCACATGGAGGAAAGTGTGCAAGGTGGCTGTTGTATTCAATCCCGATGCAATTTCTGTGTTTCATCAACACTTTGAAGGTCGACAGGTTACAGAATGCCTCCAGATGTGCATCGGAAACTACTACTGGTCTTCCAGGGAACGATCAAATCGTAGACAGTTTGAGACATTACTCCCATGGAGGAAAGTACGCATGGTGACTGTTGTATTCCATACCGATGCAATTTCTGTGTTTCATCAACACATTGAAGATCCACAGATTACAGAATACCTCCAGATGTGCATCGGAAACTACTACTAGTCTTCCAGGGAACGATCAAAGCGTAGACTGTTTGAGTCATTAATCCTATGGAGGAAAGTGCTCATGGTGACTGTTGTATTCAATCCCGATGCAGTTTCTTTGTTTCATCAACACTCAGATAGTTCACAGATTACTGAATGCCTCCAGATGTGCATCGGAAACTATTACATTGACTTCCAGGGAACGATCAAAGCGTAGACTGTTTGAGACATAACTCCCATGGAGGAAATTGCGCATGGTGACTGTTGTATTCAATCCCGATGCAATTTCTGTGTTACATCATCACTCTGATAGTCAACAGATTACAGAATGCCTCCAGATGTGCATCGGAAACTACTACTGGTCTTCAAGGGAACGATCAAAGCATAAACTGTTTGAGACATTACTCCCATGGAGAAAAGCCTGCATGGTGCCTGTTGTATACAATCCCGATGCACTTTCTGTGTTTCATCAACACTTTGAAGGTCCACAGGTTACAGAATGCCTCCAGATGTGCATCGGAAACTACTACTGGTGTTCCAGGGAACGATCAAAGCGTAGACAGTTTGATACATTACTCCCATGGAGGAAAATGCGAATGATGACTGTTGTATTCAATCCCGAGGCAATTTCTGTGTTTCATCAACACTTTGAAGGTTAACAGATTACAGAATGCCTCCAGATGTGCATCGGAAACTACTACTGGTCTTGCAAGGAACGATCAAACCGTAGACTGTTTGAGACATTACTCCCATGGAGGAAAGTGCGCATGGTCACTGTTGTATACAATCCTGATGCAATTTCTGTGTTTCATCGACACTCTGATAGTCCACACATTATAGAATGCCCCCAGATGTGCATCGGAAACTACGACTGGTCTTCCAGGGAAAGATCAAAGCATAAACTGTCTGAGACATTACTCCCATGGAGAAAAGTGCACATGGTGACTGTTGTATTCATTCTGGATGCAATTTCTGTGTGTCATCAACACTCTGATAGTCCACAGATTACAAAATGCCTCCTGATGTGCATCGGAAATTACTACAGGTCTTCCAGGGAACGATCAAAACGTAGACTGTTTGAGACATTACTCACATGGAGGGTAGTGCGCATGGTGACTGTGTATTCAATCACGATGCAATTTCTGTGTTTCATCAACACTTTGAAGGTCCACAGATTACAGAATGCCTCCAGATGTGCATCGGAAACTATTACTGGTCTTGCAATGAACGATCAAAGTGTAGACTGTTTGAGACATTACTCCCATGGAGGAAAGTGCGCATTGTGGCTGTTGTATTCAATCCTGATGCAATTTCTGTGTTTCATCAACACTTTGAAGGTACACAGATTACAGAATGCATCCAGATGTGCATCGGAAACTACTACTAGTCTTCCAGGTTACGATCAAAGCGTAGACAGTTTGAGACATTACTCCCATGGAGGAAAGTGGGCATGGAGACTGTTGTATTCAATCCCGATGCAATTTCTGTGTTTCATCAACACTCTGATAGTCCACAGATTACAGAATGCCTCCAGATGTGCATCGGAAACTACTACTGGTCTTCAAGGGAACGATCAAAGCGTAAACTGTTTGAGACATTACTCCCACGGAGAAAAGCCTGCATGGTGCCTGTTGTATACAAACCCGATGCACTTTCTGTGTTTCATCAACACTTTGAAGGTCCGCAGATTACAGAATGCCTCCAGATGTGCATCGGAAACTACTACTGGTCTTCCAGGGAACGATCAAAGCGTCGACTATTTGCGACATTACTCCCATGGAGGAGAGGGGGCATGGTGACTGTAGTATTCAATCCCGATGCAATTTCTGTGTTTCATCAACACTCTGATAGTCCACAGATTACAGAATGCCTCCAGATGTGCATCGGAAACTACTACTGGTCTTCTAGGAACGATCAAAGCGTAGACTGTTTGAGACATTACTCCCATGGAGGAAATTGTGCATGGTGACTGTTGTATTAAATCCCGATGCAATATCTGTGTTTCATCAACACTCTGATAGTCCACAAATTACAGAATCCCTCCAGATGAGAATCGGAAACTACTACTGGTCTTCCAGGGAACCATCAAAGCATAGACTGTTTGAGACATTACTCCCATGGAGGAAAGGGCTCATGGTAACTGTTGTATTCAATCCCGATGCAATTTCTGTGTTTCATCAACACTCAGATAGTCCACAGATTACAGGATGCCTCCAGATGTGCATCGGAAACTACTACTGGTCTTCCAGGGAACGATCAAAGCGTAGACTGGTTGAGACATTACTCACATGGAGGGTAGTGCGCATGGTGACTGTGTATTCAATCACGATGCAATTTCCGTGTTTCATCAACACTTTGAAGGTCCACAGATTACAGAATGCCTCCAGATGTGCATCGGAAACTATTACTGGTCTTGCAATGAACGATCAAAGCGTAGACTGTTTGAGACATTACTCCCATGGAGGAAAGTGCGCATTGTGGCTGTTGTATTCAATCCTGATGCAATTTCTGTGTTTCATCAACACTTTGAAGGTACACAGATTACAGAATGCATCCAGATGTACATCGGAAACTACTACTAGTCTTCCAGGTTACGATCAAAGCGTAGACAGTTTGAGACATTACTCCCACGGAGGACAGTGCGCATGGTGACTGTTGTATTCCATCCCGATGCAATTTCTGTGTTTCATCAACACTTTGAAGGTCCACAGATTACAGAATGCCTCCAGATGTGCATCGGAAACTATTACTGGTCTTGCAATGAACGATCAAAGTGTAGACTGTTTGAGACATTACTCCCATGGAGGAAAGTGCGCATTGTGGCTGTTGTATTCAATCCTGATGCAATTTCTGTGTTTCATCAACACTTTGAAGGTACACAGATTACAGAATGCATCCAGATGTGCATCGGAAACTACTACTAGTCTTCCAGGTTACGATCAAAGCGTAGACAGTTTGAGACATTACTCCCATGGAGGAAAGTGGGCATGGAGACTGTTGTATTCAATCCCGATGCAATTTCTGTGTTTCATCAACACTCTGATAGTCCACAGATTACAGAATGCCTCCAGATGTGCATCGGAAACTACTACTGGTCTTCAAGGGAACGATCAAAGCGTAAACTGTTTGAGACATTACTCCCACGGAGAAAAGCCTGCATGGTGCCTGTTGTATACAAACCCGATGCACTTTCTGTGTTTCATCAACACTTTGAAGGTCCGCAGATTACAGAATGCCTCCAGATGTGCATCGGAAACTACTACTGGTCTTCCAGGGAACGATCAAAGCGTCGACTGTTTGCGACATTACTCCCATGGAGGAGAGGGGGCATGGTGACTGTAGTATTCAATCCCGATGCAATTTCTGTGTTTCATCAACACTCTGATAGTCCACAGATTACAGAATGCCTCCAGATGTGCATCGGAAACTACTACTGGTCTTCTAGGAACGATCAAAGCGTAGACTGTTTGAGACATTACTCCCATGGAGGAAATTGTGCATGGTGACTGTTGTATTAAATCCCGATGCAATATCTGTGTTTCATCAACACTCTGATAGTCCACAAATTACAGAATCCCTCCAGATGAGAATCGGAAACTACTACTGGTCTTCCAGGGAACCATCAAAGCATAGACTGTTTGAGACATTACTCCCATGGAGGAAAGGGCTCATGGTAACTGTTGTATTCAATCCCGATGCAATTTCTGTGTTTCATCAACACTCAGATAGTCCACAGATTACAGGATGCCTCCAGATGTGCATCGGAAACTACTACTGGTCTTCCAGGGAACGATCAAAGCGTAGACTGGTTGAGACATTACTCACATGGAGGGTAGTGCGCATGGTGACTGTGTATTCAATCACGATGCAATTTCCGTGTCTCATCAACACTTTGAAGGTCCACAGATTACAGAATGCCTCCAGATGTGCATCGGAAACTATTACTGGTCTTGCAATGAACGATCAAAGCGTAGACTGTTTGAGACATTACTCCCATGGAGGAAAGTGCGCATTGTGGCTGTTGTATTCAATCCTGATGCAATTTCTGTGTTTCATCAACACTTTGAAGGTACACAGATTACAGAATGCATCCAGATGTACATCGGAAACTACTACTAGTCTTCCAGGTTACGATCAAAGCGTAGACAGTTTGAGACATTACTCCCACGGAGGACAGTGCGCATGGTGACTGTTGTATTCCATCCCGATGCAATTTCTGTGTTTCATCAACACTTTGAAGGTCCACAGATTACAGAATGCCTCCAGATGTGCATCGGAAACTACTACTGTTCTTCCAGGGAATGATCAAAGCGTAGACTGTTTGCGACATTACTCCCATGGAGGAAAGTGGGCATGGAGACTGTTGTATTCAATCCCGATGCAATTTCTGTGTTTCATCACCACTCAGATAGTCCACAGATTACAGAATGCCTCCAGATGTTAATCGGAAACTACTACTGGTCTTTCGGGGACGATCAAATCGTAGACTCTTTGCGACATTACTCCCATGGAGGAAAGTGGGCATGGTGACTGTTGTATTCAATCCCGATGCAATTTCTGTGTTTCATCAACACTCTGATAGTCCACAGATTACAGAATGCCTCCAGATGTGCATCGGTAACTACTACTGGTCTTCCAGGGAACGATCAAAGCGTAGACTGCTTGAGACATTACTCCTATGGAGGAAAGTGCTCATGTAGACTGTTGTATTCAATCCCGATGCAGTTTCTATGTTTCATCAACACTTTGAAGGTCCGCAGATTACAGAATGCCTCCAGATGAGCATCGGAAACTACTACTGGTCTTCCAGGGAACGATCAAAGCGTCGACTGTTTGCGACATTACTCCCATGGAGGAGAGGGGGCATGGTGACTGTAGTATTCAATCCCGATGCAATTTCTGTGTTTCATCAACACTCTGATAGTCCACAGATTACAGAATGCCTCCAGATGTGCATCGGAAACTACTACTGGTCTTCTAGGAACGATCAAAGCGTAGACTGTTTGAGACATTACTCCCATGGAGGAAATTGTGCATGGTGACTGTTGTATTCAATCCCAGTGCAATATCTGTGTTTCATCAACACTCTGATAGTCCACAAATTACAGAATCCCTCCAGATGAGAATCGGAAACTACTACTGGTCTTCCAGGGAACCATCAAAGCATAGACTGTTTGAGACATTACTCCCATGGAGGAAAGGGCTCATGGTAACTGTTGTATTCAATCCCGATGCAATTTCTGTGTTTCATCAACACTCAGATAGTCCACAGATTACAGGATGCCTCCAGATGTGCATCGGAAACTACTACCGGTCTTCCAGGGAACGATCAAAGCGTAGACTGTTTGAGACATTACTCACATGGAGGGTAGTGCGCATGGTGACTGTGTATTCAATCACGATGCAATTTCTGTGTTTCATCAACACTTTGAAGGTCCACAGATTACAGAATGCCTCCAGATGTGCATCGGAAACTATTACTGGTCTTGCAATGAACGATCAAAGTGTAGACTGTTTGAGACATTACTCCCATGGAGGAAAGTGCGCATTGTGGCTGTTGTATTCAATCCTGATGCAATTTCTGTGTTTCATCAACACTTTGAAGGTACACAGATTACAGAATGCATCCAGATGTGCATCGGAAACTACTACTAGTCTTCCAGGTTACGATCAAAGCGTAGACAGTTTGAGACATTACTCCCATGGAGGAAAGTGGGCATGGAGACTGTTGTATTCAATCCCGATGCAATTTCTGTGTTTCATCAACACTCTGATAGTCCACAGATTACAGAATGCCTCCAGATGTGCATCGGAAACTACTACTGGTCTTCAAGGGAACGATCAAAGCGTAAACTGTTTGAGACATTACTCCCACGGAGAGAAGCCTGCATGGTGCCTGTTGTATACAATCCCGATGCACTTTCTGTGTTTCATCAACACTTTGAAGGTCCGCAGATTACAGAATGCCTCCAGATGTGCATCGGAAACTACTACTGGTCTTCCAGGGAACGATCAAAGCGTCGACTGTTTGCGACATTACTCCCATGGAGGAGAGGGGGCATGGTGACTGTAGTATTCAATCCCGATGCAATTTCTGTGTTTCATCAACACTCTGATAGTCCACAGATTACAGAATGCCTCCAGATGTGCATCGGAAACTACTACTGGTCTTCCAGGGAACGATCAAAGCGTAGACTGTTTGAGACATTACTCCCATGGAGGAAATTGTGCATGGTGACTGTTGTATTAAATCCCGATGCAATATCTGTGTTTCATCAACACTCTGATAGTCCACAAATTACAGAATCCCTCCAGATGAGAATCGGAAACTACTACTGGTCTTCCAGGGAACCATCAAAGCATAGACTGTTTGAGACATTACTCCCATGGAGGAAAGGGCTCATGGTAACTGTTGTATTCAATCCCGATGCAATTTCTGTGTTTCATCAACACTCAGATAGTCTACAGTTTACAGGATGCCTCCAGATGAGCATCGGAAACTACTACTGGTCTTCCAGGGAACGATCAAAGCGTAGACTGTTTGAGACATTACTCCCATGGAGGAGAGGGGGCATGGTGACTGTAGTATTCAATCCCGATGCAATTTCTGTGTTTCATCAACACTCTGATAGTCCACAGATTACAGAATGCCTCCAGATGTGCATCGGAAACTACTACTGGTCTTCTAGGAACGATCAAAGCGTAGACTGTTTGAGACATTACTCCCATGGAGGAAATTGTGCATGGTGACTGTTGTATTCAATCCCAGTGCAATATCTGTGTTTCATCAACACTCTGATAGTCCACAAATTACAGAATCCCTCCAGATGAGAATCGGAAACTACTACTGGTCTTCCAGGGAACCATCAAAGCATAGACTGTTTGAGACATTACTCCCATGGAGGAAAGGGCTCATGGTAACTGTTGTATTCAATCCCGATGCAATTTCTGTGTTTCATCAACACTCAGATAGTCCACAGATTACAGGATGCCTCCAGATGTGCATCGGAAACTACTACCGGTCTTCCAGGGAACGATCAAAGCGTAGACTGTTTGAGACATTACTCACATGGAGGGTAGTGCGCATGGTGACTGTGTATTCAATCACGATGCAATTTCTGTGTTTCATCAACACTTTGAAGGTCCACAGATTACAGAATGCCTCCAGATGTGCATCGGAAACTATTACTGGTCTTGCAATGAACGATCAAAGTGTAGACTGTTTGAGACATTACTCCCATGGAGGAAAGTGCGCATTGTGGCTGTTGTATTCAATCCTGATGCAATTTCTGTGTTTCATCAACACTTTGAAGGTACACAGATTACAGAATGCATCCAGATGTGCATCGGAAACTACTACTAGTCTTCCAGGTTACGATCAAAGCGTAGACAGTTTGAGACATTACTCCCATGGAGGAAAGTGGGCATGGAGACTGTTGTATTCAATCCCGATGCAATTTCTGTGTTTCATCAACACTCTGATAGTCCACAGATTACAGAATGCCTCCAGATGTGCATCGGAAACTACTACTGGTCTTCAAGGGAACGATCAAAGCGTAAACTGTTTGAGACATTACTCCCACGGAGAGAAGCCTGCATGGTGCCTGTTGTATACAATCCCGATGCACTTTCTGTGTTTCATCAACACTTTGAAGGTCCGCAGATTACAGAATGCCTCCAGATGTGCATCGGAAACTACTACTGGTCTTCCAGGGAACGATCAAAGCGTCGACTGTTTGCGACATTACTCCCATGGAGGAGAGGGGGCATGGTGACTGTAGTATTCAATCCCGATGCAATTTCTGTGTTTCATCAACACTCTGATAGTCCACAGATTACAGAATGCCTCCAGATGTGCATCGGAAACTACTACTGGTCTTCCAGGGAACGATCAAAGCGTAGACTGTTTGAGACATTACTCCCATGGAGGAAATTGTGCATGGTGACTGTTGTATTAAATCCCGATGCAATATCTGTGTTTCATCAACACTCTGATAGTCCACAAATTACAGAATCCCTCCAGATGAGAATCGGAAACTACTACTGGTCTTCCAGGGAACCATCAAAGCATAGACTGTTTGAGACATTACTCCCATGGAGGAAAGGGCTCATGGTAACTGTTGTATTCAATCCCGATGCAATTTCTGTGTTTCATCAACACTCAGATAGTCTACAGTTTACAGGATGCCTCCAGATGTGCATCGGAAACTACTACTGGTCTTCCAGGGAACGATCAAAGCGTAGACTGTTTGAGACATTACTCACATGGAGGGTAGTGCGCATGGTGACTGTGTATTCAATCACGATGCAATTTCCGTGTTTCATCAACACTTTGAAGGTCCACAGATTACAGAATGCCTCCAGATGTGCATCGGAAACTATTACTGGTCTTGCAATGAACGATCAAAGCGTAGACTGTTTGAGACATTACTCCCATGGAGGAAAGTGCGCATTGTGGCTGTTGTATTCAATCCTGATGCAATTTCTGTGTATCATCAACACTCAGATAGTCCACAGATTACAGGATGCCTCCAGATGTGCATCGGAAACTACTACTGGTCTTCCAGGGAACGATCAAAGCGTAGACTGTTTGAGACATTACTCACATGGAGGGTAGTGCGCATGGTGACTGTGTATTCAATCACGATGCAATTTCTGTGTTTCATCAACACTTTGAAGGTCCACAGATTACAGAATGCCTCCAGATGTGCATCGGAAACTACTACTGGTCTTCTAGGAACGATCAAAGCGTAGACTGTTTGAGACATTACTCCCATGGAGGAAATTGTGCATGGTGACTGTTGTATTAAATCCCGATGCAATATCTGTGTTTCATCAACACTCTGATAGTCCACAAATTACAGAATCCCTCCAGATGAGAATCGGAAACTACTACTTGTTTTCCAGGGAACCATCAAAGCATAGACTGTTTGAGACATTACTCCCATGGAGGAAAGGGCTCATGGTAACTGTTGTATTCAATCCCGATTCAATATCTGTGTTTCATCAACACTCAGATAGTCCACAGATTACAGGATGCCTCCAGATGTGCATCGGAAACTACTACTGGTCTTCCAGGAAACGATCAAAGCGTAGACTGTTTGAGACATTACTCACATGGAGGGTAGTGCGCATGGTGACTGTGTATTCAATCACGATGCAATTTCCGTGTTTCATCAACACTTTGAAGGTCCACAGATTACAGAATGCCTCCAGATGTGCATCGGAAACTATTACTGGTCTTACAATGAACGATCAAAGCGTAGACTGTTTGAGACATTACTCCCATGGAGGAAAGTGCGCATTGTGGCTGTTGTATTCAATCCTGATGCAATTTCTGTGTTTCATCAACACTTTGAAGGTACACAGATTACAGAATGCATCCAGATGTGCATCGGAAACTACTACTAGTCTTCCAGGTTACGATCAAAGCGTAGACAGTTTGAGACATTACTCCCTTGGAGGAGAGTGCGCATGGTGACTGTTGTATTCCATCCCGATGCAATTTCTTTGTTTCATCAACACTTTGAAGGTCCACAGATTACAGAATACCTCCAGATGTGCATCGGAAACTACTACTGTTCTTCCAGGGAATGATCAAAGCGTAGACTGTTTGCGACATTACTCCCATGGAGGAAAGTGGGCATGGAGACTGTAGTATTCAATCCCGATGCAATTTCTGTGTTTCATCAACACTCTGATAGTCCACAGATTACAGAATGCATCTAGATGTGCATCGGAAACTACTACTGGTCTTCCAGGGAAAGATCAAAGCATAAACTGTCTGAGACATTACTCCCATGGAGAAAAGTGCACATGGTGACTGTTGTATTCATTCTGGATGCAATTTCTGTGTGTGATCAACACTCTGATAGTCCACAGATTACAAAATGCCTCCTGATGTGCATCGGAAATTACTACAGGTCTTCCAGGGAACGATCAAAACGTAGACTGTTTGAGACATTACTCACGTGCAGGAACGTGCGCAAGGTGGCTGTTGTTTTCAACCCCGATGCAATTTCCGTGTTTCATCAACACTTTGAAGGTCCACAGATTACAGAATGCCTCCAGATGTGCATCGGTAACTACTACTGGTCTTCCAGGAAACGATCAAAGCGTAGACTGCTTGAGACATTACTCCTATGGAGGAAAGTGCTCATGTAGACTGTTGTTTTCAATCCCGATGCAGTTTCTGTGTTTCATCAACACTCTGAAGGTCCACAGATTACAGAATGCCTCCAGATGTGCATCGGAAACTATTACATTGACTTCCAGGGAACGATCAAAGCGTAGACTGTTTGAGACATTACTCCCATGGAGGAAATTGTGCATGGTGACTGTTGTATTCAATCCCAGTGCAATATCTGTGTTTCATCAACACTCTGATAGTCCACAAATTACAGAATCCCTCCAGATGAGAATCGGAAACTACTACTGGTCTTCCAGGGAACCATCAAAGCATAGACTGTTTGAGACATTACTCCCATGGAGGAAAGGGCTCATGGCAACTTTTGTATTCAATCCCGATGCAATTTCTGTGTATCATCAACACTCAGATAGTCCACAGATTACAGGATGCCTCCAGATGTGCATCGGAAACTACTACTGGTCTTCCAGGGAACGATCAAAGCGTAGACTGTTTGAGACATTACTCACATGGAGGGTAGTGCGCATGGTGACTGTGTATTCAATCACGATGCAATTTCTGTGTTTCATCAACACTTTGAAGGTCCACAGATTACAGAATGCCTCCAGATGTACATCGGAAACTACTACTGGTCTTCTAGGAACGATCAAAGCGTAGACTGTTTGAGACATTACTCCCATGGAGGAAATTGTGCATGGTGACTGTTGTATTAAATCCCGATGCAATATCTGTGTTTCATCAACACTCTGATAGTCCACAAATTACAGAATCCCTCCAGATGAGAATCGGAAACTACTACTGGTCTTCCAGGGAACCATCAAAGCATAGACTGTTTGAGACATTACTCCCATGGAGGAAAGGGCTCATGGTAACTGTTGTATTCAATCCCGATGCAATTTCTGTGTTTCATCAACACTCAGATAGTCCACAGATTACAGGATGCCTCCAGATGTGCATCGGAAACTACTACCGGTCTTCCAGGGAACGATCAAAGCGTAGACTGTTTGAGACATTACTCACATGGAGGGTAGTGCGCATGGTGACTGTGTATTCAATCACGATGCAATTTCTGTGTTTCATCAACACTTTGAAGGTCCACAGATTACAGAATGCCTCCAGATGTGCATCGGAAACTATTACTGGTCTTGCAATGAACGATCAAAGTGTAGACTGTTTGAGACATTACTCCCATGGAGGAAAGTGCGCATTGTGGCTGTTGTATTCAATCCTGATGCAATTTCTGTGTTTCATCAACACTTTGAAGGTACACAGATTACAGAATGCATCCAGATGTGCATCGGAAACTACTACTAGTCTTCCAGGTTACGATCAAAGCGTAGATAGTTTGAGACATTACTCAAACGGAGGACAGTGCGCATGGTGACTGTTGTATTCCATCCCGATGCAATTTCTGTGTTTCATCAACACTTTGAAGGTCCACAGATTACAGAATGCCTCCAGATGTGCATCGGAAACTACTACTGTTCTTCCAGGGAATGATCAAAGCGTAGACTGTTTGCGACATTACTCCCATGGAGGAAAGTGGGCATGGAGACTGTTGTATTCAATCCCGATGCAATTTCTGTGTTTCATCACCACTCAGATAGTCCACAGATTACAGAATGCCTCCAGATGTTAATCGGAAACTACTACTGGTCTTTCAGGGAACGATCAAATCGTAGACTCTTTGCGACATTACTCCCATGGAGGAAAGTGGGCATGGTGACTGTTGTATTCAATCCCGATGCAATTTCTGTGTTTCATCAACACTCTGATAGTCCACAGATTACAGAATGCCTCCAGATGTGCATCGGTAACTACTACTGGTCTTCCAGGGAACGATCAAAGCGTAGACTGCTTGAGACATTACTCCTATGGAGGAAAGTGCTCATGTAGACTGTTGTATTCAATCCCGATGCAGTTTCTGTGTTTCATCAACACTCTGAAGGTCCACAGATTACAGAATGCCTCCAGATGTGCATCGGAAACTATTACATTGACTTCCAGGGAACGATCAAAGCGTAGACTGTTTGAGACATTACTCCCATGGAGGAAATTGTGCATGGTGACTGTTGTATTCTATCCCAGTGCAATATCTGTGTTTCATCAACACTCTGATAGTCCACAAATTACAGAATCCCTCCAGATGAGAATCGGAAACTACTACTGGTCTTCCAGGGAACCATCAAAGCATAGACTGTTTGAGACATTACTCCCATGGAGGAAAGGGCTCATGGTAACTGTTGTATTCAATCCCGATGCAATTTCTGTGTTTCATCAACACTCAGATAGTCCACAGATTACAGGATGCCTCCAGATGTGCATCGGAAACTACTACTGGTCTTCCAGGGAACGATCAAAGCGTAGACTGTTTGAGACATTACTCACATGGAGGGTAGTGCGCATGGTGACTGTGTATTCAATCACGATGCAATTTCTGTGTTTCATCAACACTTTGAAGGCCCACAGATTACAGAATGCCTCCAGATGTGCATCGGAAACTATTACTGGTCTTGCAATGAACGATCAAAGTGTAGACTGTTTGAGACATTACTCCCATGGAGGAAAGTGTGCATTGTGGCTGTTGTATTCAATCCTGATGCAATTTCTGTGTTTCATCAACACTTTGAAGGTACACAGATTACAGAATGCATCCAGATGTGCATCGGAAACTACTACTAGTCTTCCAGGTTACGATCAAAGCGTAGACAGTTTGAGACATTACTCCCATGGAGGAAAGTGGGCATGGAGACTGTTGTATTCAATCCCGATGCAATTTCTGTGTTTCATCAACACTCTGATAGTCCACAGATTACAGAATGCCTCCAGATGTGCATCGGAAACTACTACTGGTCTTCAAGGGAACGATCAAAGCGTAAACTGTTTGAGACATTACTCCCACGGAGAAAAGCGTGCATGGTGCCTGTTGTATACAATCCCGATGCACTTTCTGTGTTTCATCAACACTTTGAAGGTCCGCAGATTACAGAATGCCTCCAGATGTGCATCGGAAACTACTACTGGTCTTCCAGGGAACGATCAAAGCGTCGACTGTTTCCGACATTACTACCATGGAGGAGAGGGGCATGGTGACTGTAGTATTCAATCCCGATGCAATTTCTGTGTTTCATCAACACTCTGATAGTCCACAGATTACAGAATGCCTCCAGATGTGCATCGGAAACTACTACTGGTCTTCCAGGGAACGATCAAAGCGTAGACTGTTTGAGACATTACTCCCATGGAGGAAATTGTGCATGGTGACTGTTGTATTAAATCCCGATGCAATATCTGTGTTTCATCAACACTCTGATAGTCCACAAATTACAGAATCCCTCCAGATGAGAATCGGAAACTACTACTGGTCTTCCAGGGAACCATCAAAGCATAGACTGTTTGAGACATTACTCCCATGGAGGAAAGGGCTCATGGTAACTGTTGTATTCAATCCCGATGCAATTTCTGTGTTTCATCAACACTCAGATAGTCTACAGATTACAGGATGCCTCCAGATGTGCATCGGAAACTACTACTGGTCTTCCAGGGAACGATCAAAGCGTAGACTGTTTGAGACATTACTCACATGGAGGGTAGTGCGCATGGTGACTGTGTATTCAATCACGATGCAATTTCCGTGTTTCATCAACACTTTGAAGGTCCACAGATTACAGAATGCCTCCAGATGTGCATCGGAAACTATTACTGGTCTTGCAATGAACGATCAAAGCGTAGACTGTTTGAGACATTACTCCCATGGAGGAAAGTGCGCATTGTGGCTGTTGTATTCAATCCTGATGCAATTTCTGTGTTTCATCAACACTTTGAAGGTACACAGATTACAGAATGCATCCAGATGTGCATCGGAAACTACTACTAGTCTTCCAGGTTACGATCAAAGCGTAGACAGTTTGAGACATTACTCCCACGGAGGACAGTGCGCATGGTGACTGTTGTATTCCATCCCGATGATATTTCTGTGTTTCATCAACACTTTGAAGGTCCACAGATTACAGAATGCCTCCAGATGTGCATCGGAAACTACTACTGTTCTTCCAGGGAATGATCAAAGCGTAGACTGTTTGCGACATTACTCCCATAGAGGAAAGTGGGCATGGAGACTGTTGTATTCAATCCCGATGCAATTTCTGTGTTTCATCACCACTCAGATAGTCCACAGATTACAGAATGCCTCCAGATGTTAATCGGAAACTACTACTGGTCTTTCAGGGAACGATCAAATCGTAGACTCTTTGCGACATTACTCCCATGGAGGAAAGTGGGCATGGTGACTGTTGTATTCAATCCCGATGCAATTTCTGTGTTTCATCAACACTCTGATAGTCCACAGACTACAGAATGCCTCCTGATGTGCATCGGAAACTACTACTGGTCTTGAAGGGAACGATCAAAGCGTAAACTGTTTGAGACATTACTCCCATGGAGAAAAGCCTGCATGGTGCCTGTTGTATACAATCCCGATGCACTTTCTGTGTTCCATCAACACTTTGAAGGTCCACAGATTACAGAATGCCTGCAGATGTGCATCGGAATCTATTACATTGACTTCCATAGAACGATCAAAGCGTAGACTGTTTGAGACATTACTCCCATGGAGGAAATTGTGCATGGTGACTGTTGTATTCAATCCCGTTGCAATATCTGTGTTTCATCAACACTCTGATAGTCCACAAATTACAGATTCCCTCCAGATGAGAATCGGAAACTACTACTGGTCTTCCAGGGAACCATCAAAGCATAAACTGTTTGAGACATTACTCCCATGGAGGAAAGTGCGCATGGTAACTGTTGTATTCAATCCCGATGCAATTTCTGTGTTTCATCAACACTCAGATATTCCACAGATTACAGGATGCCTCCAGATGTGCATCGGAAACTACTACTGGTCTTCCAGGGAACGATCAAAGCGTAGACTGTTTGGGACATTACTCACGAGCAGGAACGTGCGCAAGGTGGCTGTTGTATTCAATCCCGATGCAATTTATGTGTTTCATCAACACTTTGAAGGTCCACAGATTACAGAATGCCTCCAGATGTGCATCGGAAACTACTACTGGTCTTCCAGGGAACGGTCAAAGCGTAGACTGCTTGAGAAATTACTCCTATGGAGGAAAGTGCTCATGGTGACTGTTGTATTCAATCCCGATGCAGTCTCTGTGTTTCATCAACACTTTGAAGGTCCACAGATTACAGAATGCCTCCAGATGTGCATCGGAAACTACTACTGTTCTTCCAGGGAATGATCAAAGCGTAGACTGTTTGCGACATTACTCCCATGGAGGAAAGTGGGCATGGAGACTGTTGTATTCAATCCCGATGCAATTTCTGTGTTTCATCAACACTCAGATAGTCCACAGATTATAGAATGCCTCCAGATGTTAATCGGAAACTACTACTGGTCTTCCAGGGATCGATCAAATCGTAGACTGTTTGCGACATTACTCCCATGGAGGAAAGTGGGCATGGTGATTGTTGTATTCAATCCCGATGCAATTTCTGTGTTTCATCAACACTCTGATAGTCCACAGATTACAGAATGCCTCCAGATGTGCATCGGAAACTACTACTGGTCTTCAAGGGAACGATCAAAGCGTAGACTGTTTGAGACATTACTCACATGCAGGGTAGTGCGGATGGTGACTGTGTATTCAATCACGATGCAATTTCTGTGTTTCATCAACACTTTGAAGGTCCACAGATTACAGAATGCCTCCAGATGTGCATCGGAAACTATTACTGGTCTTGCAATGAACGATCAAAGCGTAGACTGTTTGAGACATTACTCCCATGGAGGAAACTGCGCATTGTGGCTGTTGTATTCAATCCTCATGCAATTTCTGTGTTTCATCAACACTTTGAAGGTACACAGATTACAGAATGCATCCAGATGTGCATCGGAAACTACTACTAGTCTTCCAGGTTACGATCAAAGCGTAGACAGTTTGAGACATTACTCCCTTGGAGGAGAGTGCGCATGGTGACTGTTTTATTCCATCCCGATGCAATTTCTTTGTTTCATCAACACTTTGAAGGTCCACAGATTACAGAATGCCTCCAGATGTGCATCGGAAACTACTACTGTTCTTCCAGGGAATGATCAAAGCGTAGACTGTTTGAGACATTACTCCCATGGAGGAAAGGGCTCATGGTAACTGTTGTATTCAATCCCGATGCAATTTCTGTGTTTCATCAACACTCAGATAGTCTACAGATTACAGGATGCCTCCAGATTTGCATCGGAAACTACTACTGGTCTTCCAGGGAACGATCAAAGCGTAGACTGTTTGAGACATTACTCACATGGAGGGTAGTGCGCATGGTGACTGTGTATTCAATCACGATGCAATTTCCGTGTTTCATCAACACTTTGAAGGTCCACAGATTACAGAATGCCTCCAGATGTGCATCGGAAACTATTACTGGTCTTGCAATGAACGATCAAAGCGTAGACTGTTTGAGACATTACTCCCACGGAGGACAGTGCGCATGGTGACTGTTGTATTCCATCCCGATGATATTTCTGTGTTTCATCAACACTTTGAAGGTCCACAGATTACAGAATGCCTCCAGATGTGCATCGGAAACTACTACTGTTCTTCCAGGGAATGATCAAAGCGTAGACTGTTTGCGACATTACTCCCATAGAGGAAAGTGGGCATGGAGACTGTTGTATTCAATCCCGATGCAATTTCTGTGTTTCATCACCACTCAGATAGTCCACAGATTACAGAATGCCTCCAGATGTTAATCGGAAACTACTACTGGTCTTTCAGGGAACGATCAAATCGTAGACTCTTTGCGACATTACTCCCATGGGGGAAAGTGGGCATGGTGACTGTTGTATTCAATCCCGATGCAATTTCTGTGTTTCATCAACACTCTGATAGTCCACAGATTACAGAATGCCTCCTGATGTGCATCGGAAACTACTACTGGTCTTGAAGGGAACGATCAAAGCGTAAACTGTTTGAGACATTACTCCCATGGAGAAAAGCCTGCATGGTGCCTGTTGTATACAATCCCGATGCACTTTCTGTGTTTCATCAACACTTTGAAGGTCCACAGATTACAGAATGCCTGCAGATGTGCATCGGAATCTATTACATTGACTTCCATAGAACGATCAAAGCGTAGACTGTTTGAGACATTACTCCCATGGAGGAAATTGTGCATGGTGACTGTTGTATTCAATCCCGTTGCAATATCTGTGTTTCATCAACACTCTGATAGTCCACAAATTACAGATTCCCTCCAGATGAGAATCGGAAACTACTACTGGTCTTCCAGGGAACCATCAAAGCATAAACTGTTTGAGACATTACTCCCATGGAGGAAAGTGCGCATGGTAACTGTTGTATTCAATCCCGATGCAATTTCTGTGTTTCATCAACACTCAGATATTCCACAGATTACAGGATGCCTCCAGATGTGCATCGGAAACTACTACTGGTCTTCCAGGGAACGATCAAAGCGTAGACTGTTTGAGACATTACTCACGAGCAGGAACGTGCGCAAGGTGGCTGTTGTATTCAATCCCGATGCAATTTATGTGTTTCATCAACACTTTGAAGGTCCACAGATTACAGAATGCCTCCAGATGTGCATCGGAAACTATTACTGGTCTTGCAATGAACGATCAAAGCGTAGACTGTTTGAGACATTACTCCCATGGAGGAAACTGCGCATTGTGGCTGTTGTATTCAATCCTGATGCAATTTCTGTGTTTCATCAACACTTTGAAGGTACACAGATTACAGAATGCATCCAGATGTGCATCGGAAACTACTACTAGTCTTCCAGGTTACGATCAAAGCGTAGACAGTTTGAGACATTACTCCCTTGGAGGAGAGTGCGCATGGTGACTGTTGTATTCCATCCCGATGCAATTTCTTTGTTTCATCAACACTTTGAAGGTCCACAGATTACAGAATGCCTCCAGATGTGCATCGGAAACTACTACTGTTCTTCCAGGGAATGATCAAAGCGTAGACTGTTTGCGACATTACTCCCATGGAGGAAAGTGGGCATGGAGACTGTAGTATTCAATCCCGATGCAATTTCTGTGTTTCATCAACACTCTGATAGTCCACAGATTACAGAATGCCTCCAGATGTGCATCGGAAACTACTACTGGTCTTCCAGGGAACGATCAAAGCGTAGACTGTTTGAGACATTACTCCCATGGAGGAAATTGTGCATGGTGACTGTTGTATTAAATCCCGATGCAATATCTGTGTTTCATCAACACTCTGATAGTCCACAAATTACAGAATCCCTCCAGATGAGAATCGGAAACTACTACTGGTCTTCCAGGGAACCATCAAAGCATAGACTGTTTGAGACATTACTCCCATGGAGGAAAGGGCTCATGGTAACTGTTGTATTCAATCCCGATGCAATTCCTGTGTTTCATCAACACTCAGATAGTCCACAGATTACAGGATGCCTCCAGATGTGCATCGGAAACTACTACTGGTCTTCCAGGGAACGATCAAAGCGTAGACTGTTTGAGACATTACTCACATGGAGGGTAGTGCGCATGGTGACTGTGTATTCAATCACGATGCAATTTCTGTGTTTCATCTACACTTTGAAGGTCCACAGATTACAGAATGCCTCCAGATGTGCATCGGAAACTATTACTGGTCTTGCAATGAACGATCAAAGTGTAGACTGTTTGAGACATTACTTCCATGGAGGAAAGTGCGCATTGTGGCTGTTGTATTCAATCCTGATGCAATTTCTGTGTTTCATCAACACTTTGAAGGTACACAGATTACAGAATGCATCCAGATGTGCATCGGAAACTACTACTAGTCTTCTAGGTTACGATCAAAGCGTAGACAGTTTGAGACATTACTCCCATGGAGGAAAGTGGGCATGGAGACTGTTGTATTCAATCCCGATGCAATTTCTGTGTTTCATCAACACTCTGATAGTCCACAGATTACAGAATGCCTCCAGATGTGCATCGGAAACTACTACTGGTCTTCAAGGGAACGATCAAAGCGTAAACTGTTTGAGACATTACTCCCACGGAGAAAAGCCTGCATGGTGCCTGTTGTATACAATCCCGATGCACTTTCTGTGTTTCATCAACACTTTGAAGGTCCGCAGATTACAGAATGCCTCCAGATGTGCATCGGAAACTACTACTGGTCTTCCAGGGAACGATCAAAGCGTCGACTGTTTGCGACATTACTCCCATGGAGGAGAGGGGGCGTGGTGACTGTAGTATTCAATCCCGATGCAATTTCTGTGTTTCATCAACACTCTGATAGTCCACAGATTACAGAATGCCTCCAGATGTGCATCGGAAACTACTACTGGTCTTCCAGGGAACGATCAAAGCGTAGACTGTTTGAGACATTACTCCCATGGAGGAAATTGTGCATGGTGACTGTTGTATTAAATCCCGATGCAATATCTGTGTTTCATCAACACTCTGATAGTCCACAAATTACAGAATCCCTCCAGATGAGAATCGGAAACTACTACTGGTCTTCCAGGGAACCATCAAAGCATAGACTGTTTGAGACATTACTCCCATGGAATAAAGGGCTCATGGTAACTGTTGTATTCAATCCCGATGCAATTTCTGTGTTTCATCAACACTCAGATAGTCTACAGATTACAGGATGCCTCCAGATGTGCATCGAAAACTACTACTGGTCTTCCAGGGAACGATCAAAGCGCAGACTGTTTGAGACATTACTCACATGGAGGGTGGTGCGCATGGTGACTGTGTATTCAATCACGATGCAATTTCCGTGTTTCATCAACACTTTGAAGGTCCACAGATTACAGAATGCCTCCAGATGTGCATCGGAAACTATTACTGGTCTTGCAATGAACGATCAAAGCGTAGACTGTTTGAGACATTACTCCCATGGAGGAAAGTGCGCATTGTGGCTGTTGTATTCAATCCTGATGCAATTTCTGTGTTTCATCAACACTTTGAAGGTACACAGATTACAGAATGCATCCAGATGTGCATCGGAAACTACTACTAGTCTTCCAGGTTACGATCAAAGCGTAGACAGTTTGAGACATTACTCCCACGGAGGACAGTGCGCATGGTGACTGTTGTATTCCATCCCGATGCAATTTCTGTGTTTCATCAACACTTTGAAGGTCCACAGATTACAGAATGCCTCCAGATGTGCATCGGAAACTACTACTGTTCTTCCAGGGAATGATCAAAGCGTAGACTGTTTGCGACATTACTCCCATGGAGGAAAGTGGTTATGGAGACTGTTGTATTCAATCCCGATGCAATTTCTGTGTTTCATCACCACTCAGATAGTCCACAGATTACAGAATGCCTCCAGATGTTAATCGGAAACTACTACTGGTCTTTCAGGGAACGATCAAATCGTAGACTGTTTGCGACATTACTCCCATGGAGGAAAGTGGGCATGGTGACTGTTGTATTCAATTCCGATGCAATTTCTGTGTTTCATCAACACTCTGATAGTCCACAGATTACAGAATGCCTCCTGATGTGCATCGGAAACTACTACTGGCCTTGAAGGGAACGATCAAAGCGTAAACTGTTTGAGACATTACTCCCATGGAGAAAAGCCTGCATGGTGCCTGTTGTATACAATCCCGATGCACATTCTGTGTTTCATCAACACTTTGAAGGTCCACAGATTACAGAATGCCTCCAGATGTGCATCGGAAACTACTACTGGTCTTCCAGGGAACGATCAAAGCGTCGACTGTATGCGACATTACTCCCATGGAGGAGAGTGGGCATGGTGACTGTAGTATTCAACCCCGATGCAATTTCTGTGTTTCATCAACACTCTGATAGTCCACAGATTACAGAATGCCTCCAGATGTGCATCGGAAACTACTACTGGTCTTCCAGTTAACGATCAAAGCGTAGACTGTCTGAGACATTACTCCCATGGAGGAAAGTGCGAATGGTGACTGTTGTATTCAATCGCGATGCAATTTCTATGTTTCATCAACACTTTGAAGGTCCACAGATTACAGAATGCCTCCAGATGTGCATCGGAAACTACTACTGGTCTTCCAGGGAACGATAAAAGCGTAGACTGTTTGAGGCATTACTCACATGGAGGAAAGTGCGCAAGGTGGCTGTTGTATTCAATCACGATGCAATTTCTGTGTTTCATCAACACTTTGAAGGTCCACAGATTACAGAATGCATCTAGATGTGCATCGGAAACTACTACTGGTCTTCCAGGGAACGATCAAAGCGTAGAATGTTTGTGACATTACTCACGTGCAGGAACGTGCGCAAGGTGGCTGTTGTATTCAACCCCTATGCTATTTATGTGTTTCATCAACACTTTGAAGGTCCACAGATTACAGAATGCCTCCAGATGTGCATCGGAAACTACTACTGGCCTTCCAGGGAACGATCAAATCGTAGACTGCTTGAGACATTACTCCTATGGAGGAAAGTGCTCTTGGTGACTGTTGTATTCAATCCCGATGCAGTTTCTGTGTTTCATCAACACTCTGAAGGCCCACAGATTACAGAATGCCTCCAGATGTGCATCGGAATCTATTACATTGACTTCCATAGAACGATCAAAGCGTAGACTGTTTGAGACATTAGTCCCATGGAGGAAATTGTGCATGGTGACTGTTGTATTCAATCCCGATGCAATATCTGTGTTTCATCAACACTCTGATAGTCCACAAATTACAGATTCCCTCCAGATGAGAATCGGAAACTACTACTGGTCTTCCAGGGAACCATCAAAGCATAAACTGTTTGAGACATTACTCCCATGGAGGAAAGTGCGCATGGTAACTGTTGTATTCAATCCCGACGCAATTTCTGTGTTTCATCAACACTCAGATATTCCACAGATTACAGGATGCCTCCAGATGTGCATCGGAAACTACTACTGGTCTTCCAGGGAACGATCAAAGCGTAGACTGTTTGAGACATTACTCACGAGCAGGAACGTGCGCAAGGTGGCTGTTGTATTCAATCCCGATGCAATTTATGTGTTTCATCAACACTTTGAAGGTCCACAGATTACAGAATGCCTCCAGATGTGCATCGGAAACTATTACTGGTCTTGCAATGAACGATCGAAGTGTAGACTGTTTGAGACATTACTCCCATGGAGGAAAGTGCGCATTGTGGCTGTTGTATTCAATCCTGATGCAATTTCTGTGTTTCATCAACACTTTGAAGGTACACAGATTACAGAATGCATCCAGATGTGCATCGGAAACTACTACTAGTCTTCCAGGTTACGATCAAAGCGTAGACAGTTTCAGACATTACTCCCATGGAGGAAAGTGGGCATGGAGACTGTTGTATTCAATCCCGATGCAATTTCTGTGTTTCATCAACACTCTGATAGTCCACAGATTACAGAATGCCTCCAGATGTGCATCGGAAACTACTACTGGTCTTCAAGGGAACGATCAAAGCGTAAACTGTTTGAGACATTACTCCCACGGAGAAAAGCCTGCATGGTGCCTGTTGTATACAATCCCGATGCACTTTCTGTGTTTCATCAACACTTTGAAGGACCGCAGATTACAGAATGCCTCCAGATGTGCATCGGAAACTACTACTGGTCTTCCAGGGAACGATCAAAGCGTCGACTGTTTGCGACATTACTCCCATGGAGGAGAGGGGGCATGGTGACTGTAGTATTCAATCCCGATGCAATTTCTGTGTTTCATCAACACTCTGATAGTCCACAGATTACAGAATGCCTCCAGATGTGCATCGGAAACTACTACTGGTCTTCCAGGGAACGATCAAAGCGTAGACTGTTTGAGACATTACCCCCATGGAGGAAATTGTGCATGGTGACTGTTGTATTAAATCCCGATGCAATATCTGTGTTTCATCAACACTCTGATAGTCCACAAATTACAGAATCCCTCCAGATGAGAATCGGAAACTACTACTGGTCTTCCAGGGAACCATCAAAGCATAGACTGTTTGAGACATTACTCCCATGGAGGAAAGGGCTCATGGTAACTGTTGTATTCAATCCCGATGCAATTTCTGTGTTTCATCAACACTCAGATAGTCCACAGATTACAGGATGCCTCCAGATGTGCATCGGAAACTACTACTGGTTTTCCAGGGAACGATCAAAGCGTAGACTGTTTGAGACATTACTCACATGGAGGGTAGTGCGCATGGTGACTGTGTATTCAATCACGATGCAATTTCTGTGTTTCATCAACACTTTGAAGGTCCACAGATTACAGAATGCCTCCAGATGTGCATCGGAAACTACTACTGGCCTTCCAGGGAACGATCAAATCGTAGACTGCTTGAGACATTACTCCTATGGGGGAAAGTGCTCTTGGTGACTGTTGTATTCAATCCCGATGCAGTTTCTGTGTTTCATCAACACTCTGAAGGCCCACAGATTACAGAATGCCTCCAGATGTGCATCGGAATCTATTACATTGACTTCCATAGAACGATCAAAGCGTAGACTGTTTGAGACATTAGTCCCATGGAGGAAATTGTGCATGGTGACTGTTGTATTCAATCCCGATGCAATATCTGTGTTTCATCAACACTCTGATAGTCCACAAATTACAGATTCCCTCCAGATGAGAATCGGAAACTACTACTGGTCTTCCAGGGAACCATCAAAGCATAAACTGTTTGAGACATTACTCCCATGGAGGAAAGTGCGCATGGTAACTGTTGTATTCAATCCCGACGCAATTTCTGTGTTTCATCAACACTCAGATATTCCACAGATTACAGGATGCCTCCAGATGTGCATCGGAAACTACTACTGGTCTTCCAGGGAACGATCAAAGCGTAGACTGTTTGAGACATTACTCACGAGCAGGAACGTGCACAAGGTGGCTGTTGTATTCAATCCCGATGCAATTTCTGTGTTTCATCAACACTTTGAAGGTACACAGATTACAGAATGCCTCCAGATGTGCATCGGAAACTACTACTGGTCTTCCAGGGAACGATCAAAGCGTCGACTGTTTGCGACATTACTCCCATGGAGGAGAGGGGGCATGGTGACTGTAGTATTCAATCCCGATACAATTTCTGTGTTTCATCAACACTCTGATAGTCCACAGATTACAGAATGCCTCCAGATGTGCATCGGAAACTACTACTGGTCTTCCAGGGAACGATCAAAGCGTAGACTGTTTGAGACATTACCCCCATGGAGGAAATTGTGCATGGTGACTGTTGTATTAAATCCCGATGCAATATCTGTGTTTCATCAACACTCTGATAGTCCACAAATTACAGAATCCCTCCAGATGAGAATCGGAAACTACTACTGGTCTTCCAGGGAACCATCAAAGCATAGACTGTTTGAGACATTACTCCCATGGAGGAAAGGGCTCATGGTAACTGTTGTATTCAATCCCGATGCAATTTCTGTGTTTCATCAACACTCAGATAGTCCACAGATTACAGGATGCCTCCAGATGTGCATCGGAAACTACTACTGGTTTTCCAGGGAACGATCAAAGCGTAGACTGTTTGAGACATTACTCACATGGAGGGTAGTGCGCATGGTGACTGTGTATTCAATCACGATGCAATTTCTGTGTTTCATCAACACTTTGAAGGTCCACAGATTACAGAATGCCTCCAGATGTGCATCGGAAACTATTACTGGTCTTGCAATGAACGATCAAAGTGTAGACTGTTTGAGACATTACTCCCATGGAGGAAAGTGCGCATTGTGGCTGTTGTATTCAATCCTGATGCAATTTCTGTGTTTCATCAACACTTTGAAGGTACACAGATTACAGAATGCATCCAGATGTGCATCGGAAACTACTACTAGTCTTCCAGGTTACGATCAAAGCGTAGACAGTTTGAGACATTACTCCCATGGAGGAAAGTGGGCATGGTGACTGTTGTATTCAATCCCGATGCAATTTCTGTGTTTCATCAACACTCTGATAGTCCACAGATTACAGAATGCCTCCAGATGTGCATCGGAAACTACTACTGGTCTTCAAGGGAACGATCAAAGCGTAAACTGTTTGAGACATTACTCCCACGGAGAAAACCCTGCATGGTGCCTGTTGTATACAATCCCGATTCACTTTCTGTGTTTCATCAACACTTTGAAGGTCCGCAGATTACAGAATGCCTCCAGATGTGCATCGGAAACTACTACTGGTCTTCCAGGGAACGATCAAAGCGTCGACTGTTTGCGACATTACTCCCATGGAGGAGAGGGGGCATGGTGACTGTAGTATTCAATCCCGATGCAATTTCTGTGTTTCATCAACACTCTGATAGTCCACAGATTACAGAATGCCTCCAGATGTGCATCGGAAACTACTACTGGTCTTATAGGGAACGATCAAAGCGTAGACTGTTTGAGACATTACTCCCATGGAGGAAATTGTGCATGGTGACTGTTGTATTAAATCCCGATGCAATATCTGTGTTTCATCAACACTCTGATAGTCCACAATTTACAGAATCCCTCCAGATGAGAATCGGAAACTACTACTGGTCTTCCAGGGAACCATCAAAGCATAGACTGTTTGAGACATTACTCCCATGGAGGAAAGGGCTCATGGTAACTGTTGTATTCAATCCCGATGCAATTTCTGTGTTTCATCAACACTCAGATAGTCCACAGATTACAGGATGCCTCCAGATGTGCATCGGAAACTACTACTGGTCTTCCAGGGAACGATCAAAGCGTAGACTGTTTGAGACATTACTCACATGGAGGGTAGTGCGCATGGTGACTGTGTATTCAATCACGATGCAATTTCTGTGTTTCATCAACACTTTGAAGGTCCACAGATTACAGAATGCCTCCAGATGTGCATCGGAAACTATTACTGGTCTTGCAATGAACGATCAAAGTGTAGACTGTTTGAGACATTACTCCCATGGAGGAAAGTGCGCATTGTGGCTGTTGTATTCAATCCTGATGCAATTTCTGTGTTTCATCAACACTTTGAAGGTACACAGATTACAGAATGCATCCAGATGTGCATCGGAAACTACTACTAGTCTTCCAGGTTACGATCAAAGCGTAGACAGTTTCAGACATTACTCCCATGGAGGAAAGTGTTCATGGAGACTGTTGTATTCAATCCCGATGCAATTTCTGTGTTTCATCAACACTCTGATAGTCCACAGATTACAGAATGCCTCCAGATGTGCATCGGAAACTACTACTGGTCTTCAAGGGAACGATCAAAGCGTAAACTGTTTGAGACATTACTCCCACGGAGAAAAGCCTGCATGGTGCCTGTTGTATACAATCCCGATGCACTTTCTGTGTTTCATCAACACTTTGAAGGTCCGCAGATTACAGAATGCCTCCAGATGTGCATCGGAAACTACTACTGGTCTTCCAGGGAACGATCAAAGCGTCGACTGTTTGCGACATTACTCCCATGGAGGAGAGGTGGCATGGTGACTGTAGTATTCAATCCCGATGCAATTTCTGTGTTTCATCAACACTCTGATAGTCCACAGATTACAGAATGCCTCCAGATGTGCATCGGAAACTACTACTGGTCTTCCAGGGAACGATCAAAGCGTAGTCTGTTTGAGACATTACCCCCATGGAGGAAATTGTGCATGGTGACTGTTGTATTAAATCCCGATGCAATATCTGTGTTTCATCAACACTCTGATAGTCCACAAATTACAGAATCCCTCCAGATGAGAATCGGTAACTACTACTGGTCTTCCAGGGAACCATCAAAGCATAGACTGTTTGAGACATTACTCCCATGGAGGAAAGGGCTCATGGTAACTGTTGTATTCAATCCCGATGCAATTTCTGTGTTTCATCAACACTCAGATAGTCCACAGATTACAGGATGCCTCCAGATGTGCATCGGAAACTACTACTGGTCTTCCAGGGAACGATCAAAGCGTAGACTGTTTGAGACATTACTCACATGGAGGGTAGTGCGCATGGTGACTGTGTATTCAATCACGATGCAATTTCTGTGTTTCATCAACACTTTGAAGGTCCACAGATTACAGAATGCCTCCAGATGTGCATCGGAAACTATTACTGGTCTTGCAATGAACGATCAAAGTGTAGACTGTTAGACATTACTCCCATGGAGGAAAGTGCGCATTGTGGCTGTTGTATTCAATCCTGATGCAATTTCTGTGTTTCATCAACACTTTGAAGGTACACAGATTACAGAATGCATCCAGATGTGCATCGGAAACTACTACTAGTCTTCCAGGTTACGATCAAAGCGTAGACAGTTTGAGACATTACTCCCATGGAGGAAAGTGGGCATGGTGACTGTTGTATTCAATCCCGATGCAATTTCTGTGTTTCATCAACACTCTGATAGTCCACAGATTACAGAATGCCTCCAGATGTGCATCGGAAACTACTACTGGTCTTCAAGGGAACGATCAAAGCGTAAACTGTTTGAGACATTACTCCCACGGAGAAAAGCCTGCATGGTGCCTGTTGTATACAATCCCGATTCACTTTCTGTGTTTCATCAACACTTTGAAGGTCCGCAGATTACAGAATGCCTCCAGATGTGCATCGGAAACTACTACTTGTCTTCCAGGGAACGATCAAAGCGTCGACTGTTTGCGACATTACTCCCATGGAGGAGAGGGGGCATGGTGACTGTAGTATTCAATCCCGATGCAATTTCTGTGTTTCATCAACACTCTGATAGTCCACAGATTACAGAATGCCTCCAGATGTGCATCGGAAACTACTACTGGTCTTATAGGGAACGATCAAAGCGTAGACTGTTTGAGACATTACTCCCATGGAGGAAATTGTGCATGGTGACTGTTGTATTAAATCCCGATGCAATATCTGTGTTTCATCAACACTCTGATAGTCCACAAATTACAGAATCCCTCCAGATGAGAATCGGAAACTACTACTGGTCTTCCAGGGAACCATCAAAGCATAGACTGTTTGAGACATTACTCCCATGGAGGAAAGGGCTCATGGTAACTGTTGTATTCAATCCCGATGCAATTTCTGTGTTTCATCAACACTCAGATAGTCCACAGATTACAGGATGCCTCCAGATGTGCATCGGAAACTACTACTGGTCTTCCAGGGAACGATCAAAGCGTAGACTGTTTGAGACATTACTCACATGGAGGGTAGTGCGCATGGTGACTGTGTATTCAATCACGATGCAATTTCTGTGTTTCATCAACACTTTGAAGGTCCACAGATTACAGAATGCCTCCAGATGTGCATCGGAAACTATTACTGGTCTTGCAATGAACGATCAAAGTGTAGACAGTTTGAGACATTACTCCCATGGAGGAAAGTGCGCATTGTGGCTGTTGTATTCAATCCTGATGCAATTTCTGTGTTTCATCAACACTTTGAAGGTACACAGATTACAGAATGCATCCAGATGTGCATCGGAAACTACTACTAGTCTTCCAGGTTACGATCAAAGCGTAGACAGTTTGAGACATTACTCCCATGGAGGAAAGTGGGCATGGTGACTGTTGTATTCAATCCCGATGCAATTTCTGTGTTTCATCAACACTCTGATAGTCCACAGATTACAGAATGCCTCCAGATGTGCATCGGAAACTACTACTGGTCTTCAAGGGAACGATCAAAGCGTAAACTGTTTGAGACATTACTCCCACGGAGAAAAGCCTGCATGGTGCCTGTTGTATACAATCCCGATTCACTTTCTGTGTTTCATCAACACTTTGAAGGTCCGCAGATTACAGAATGCCTCCAGATGTGCATCGGAAACAACTACTGGTCTTCCAGGGAACGATCAAAGCGTCGACTGTTTGCGACATTACTCCCATGGAGGAGAGGGGGCATGGTGACTGTATTATTCAATCCCGATGCAATTTCTGTGTTTCATCAACACTCTGATAGTCCACAGATTACACAATGCCTCCAGATGTGCATCGGAAACTACTACTGGTCTTATAGGGAACGATCAAAGCGTAGACTGTTTGAGACATTACTCCCATGGAGGAAATTGTGCATGGTGACTGTTGTATTAAATCCCGATGCAATATCTGTGTTTCATCAACACTCTGATAGTCCACAAATTACAGAATCCCTCCAGATGAGAATCGGAAACTACTACTGGTCTTCCAGGGAACCATCAAAGCATAGAGTGTTTGAGACATTACTCCCATGGAGGAAAGGGCTCATGGTAACTGTTGTATTCAATCCCGATGCAATTTCTGTGTTTCATCAACACTCAGATAGTCCACAGATTACAGGATGCCTCCAGATGTGCATCGGAATCTACTACTGGTCTTCCAGGGAACGATCAAAGCGTAGACTGTTTGAGACATTACTCACATGGAGGGTAGTGCGCATGGTGACTGTGTATTCAATCACGATGCAATTTCTGTGTTTCATCAACACTTTGAAGGTCCACAGATTACAGAATGCCTCCAGATGTGCATCGGAAACTATTACTGGTCTTGCAATGAACGATCAAAGTGTAGACAGTTTGAGACATTACTCCCATGGAGGAAAGTGCGCATTGTGGCTGTTGTATTCAATCCTGATGCAATTTCTGTGTTTCATCAACACTTTGAAGGTACACAGATTACAGAATGCATCCAGATGTGCATCGGAAACTACTACTAGTCTTCCAGGTTACGATCAAAGCGTAGACAGTTTGAGACATTACTCCCATGGAGGAAAGTGGGCATGGAGACTGTTGTATTCAATCCCGATGCAATTTCTGTGTTTCATCAACACTCTGATAGTCCACAGATTACAGAATGCCTCCAGATGTGCATCGGAAACTACTACTGGTCTTCAAGGGAACGATCAAAGCGTAAACTGTTTGAGACATTACTCCCACGGAGAAAAGCCTGCATGGTGCCTGTTGTATACAATCCCGATGCACTTTCTGTGTTTCATCAACACTTTGAAGGTCCGCAGATTACAGAATGCCTCCAGATGTGCATCGGAAACTACTACTGGTCTTCCAGGGAACGATCAAAGCGTCGACTGTTTGCGACATTACTCCCATGGAGGAGAGGGGGCATGGTGACTGTAGTATTCAATACCGGTGCAATTTCTGTGTTTCATCAACACTCTGATAGTCCACAGATTACAGGATGCCTCCAGATGTGCATCTGAAACTACTACTGGTCTTCCAGGGAACGATCAAAGCGTTGACTGTTTGAGACATTACTCCCATGGAGGAAATTGTGCATGGTGACTGTTGTATTAAATCCCGATGCAATATCTGTGTTTCATCAACACTCTGATAGTCCACAAATTACAGAATCCCTCCAGATGAGAATCGGAAACTACTACTGGTCTTCCAGGGAACCATCAAAGCATAGACTGTTTGAGACATTACTCCCATGGAGGAAAGGGCTCATGGTAACTGTTGTATTCAATCCCGATGCAATTTCTGTGTTTCATCAACACTCAGATAGTCTACAGATTACAGGATGCCTCCAGATGTGCATCGGAAACTACTACTGGTCTTCCAGGGAACGATCAAAGCGCAGACTGTTTGAGACATTACTCACATGGAGGGTAGTGCGCATGGTGACTGTGTATTCAATCACGATGCAATTTCCGTGTTTCATCAACACTTTGAATGTCCACAGATTACAGAATGCCTCCAGATGTGCATCGGAAACTATTACTGGTCTTGCAATGAACGATCAAAGCGTAGACTGTTTGAGACATTACTCCCATGGAGGAAAGTGCGCATTGTGGCTGTTGTATTCAATCCTGATGCAATTTCTGTGTTTCATCAACACTTTGCAGGTACACAGATTACAGAATGCATCCAGATGTGCATCGGAAACTACTACTAGTCTTCCAGGTTACGATCAAAGCGTAGACAGTTTGAGACATTACTCCCACGGAGGACAGTGCGCATGGTGACTGTTGTATTCCATCCCGATGCAATTTCTGTGTTTCATCAACACTTTGAAGGTCCACAGATTACAGAATGCCTCCAGATGTGCATCGGAAACTACTACTGTTCTTCCAGGGAATGATCAAAGCGTAGACTGTTTGCGACATTACTCCCATGGAGGAAAGTGGGCATGGAGACTGTTGTATTCAATCCCGATGCAATTTCTGTGTTTCATCACCACTCAGATAGTCCACAGATTACAGAATGCCTCCAGATGTTAATCGGAAACTACTACTGGTCTTTCAGGGAACGATCAAATCGTAGACTGTTTGCGACATTACTCCCATGGAGGAAAGTGGGCATGGTGACTGTTGTATTCAATTCCGAAGCAATTTCTGTGTTTCATCAACACTCTGATAGTCCACAGATTACAGAATGCCTCCTGATGTGCATCGGAAACTACTACTGGTCTTGAAGGGAACGATCAAAGCGTAAACTGTTTGAGACATTACTCCCATGGAGAAAAGCCTGCATGGTGCCTGCTGTATACAATCCCGATGCACATTCTGTGTTTCATCAACACTTTGAAGGTCCACAGATTACAGAATGCCTCCAGATGTGCATCGGAAACTACTACTGGTCTTCCAGGGAACGATCAAAGCGTCGACTGTATGCGACATTACTCCCATGGAGGAGAGTGGGCATGATGACTGTAGTATTCCACCCCGATGCAATTTCTGTGTTTCATCAACACTCTGATAGTCCACAGATTACAGAATGCCTCGAGATGTGCATCGGAAACTACTACTGGTCTTGCAGGGAACGATCAAAGCGTAGACTGTTTGAGACATTACTCCCATGGAGGAAAGTGCGAATGGTGACTGTTGTATTCAATCGCGATGCAATTTCTATGTTTCATCAACACTTTGAAGGTCCACAGATTACAGAATGCCTCCAGATGTGCATCGGAAACTACTACTGGTCTTCCAGGGAACGATAAAAGCGTACACTGTTTGAGGCTTTACTCACATGGAGGAAAGTGCGCAAGGTGGCTGTTGTATTCAATCACGATGCAATTTCTGTGTTTCATCAACACTTTGAAGGTCCACAGACCACAGAATGCATCTAGATGTGCATCGGAAACTACTACTGGTCTTCCAGGGAACGATCAAAGCGTAGACTGTTTGAGACATTACTCACGAGCAGGAACGTGCGCAAGGTGGCTGTTGTATTCAATCCCGATGCAATTTATGTGTTTCATCAACACTTTGAAGGTCCACAGATTACAGAATGCCTCCAGATGTGCATCGGAAACTACTACTGGTCTTCCAGGGAACGGTCAAAGCGTAGACTGCTTTAGAAATTACTCCTATGTAGGAAAGTGCTCATGGTGACTGTTGTATTCAATCCCGATGCAGTCTCTGTGTTTCATCAACATTTTGAAGGTCCACAGATTACAGAATGCGTCCAGATGTGCATCGGAAACTACTACTGTTCTTCCAGGGAATGATCAAAGCGTAGACTGTTTGCGACATTACTCCCATGGAGGAAAGTGGGCATTTAGACTGTTGTATTCAATCCCGATGCAATTTCTGTGTTTCATCAACACTCAGATAGTCCACAGATTACAGAATGCCTCCAGATGTTAATCGGAAACTACTACTGGTCTTCCAGGGAACGATCAAATCGTAGACTGTTTGCGACATTACTCCCATGGAGGAAAGTGGGCATGGTGACTGTTGTATTCAATCCCGATGCAATTTCTGTGTTTCATCAACACTCTGATAGTCCAAAGATTACAGAATGCCTCCAGATGTGCATCGGAAACTACTACTGGTCTTCAAGGGAACGATCAAAGCGTAGACTGTTTGAGACATTACTCACATGGAGGGTAGTGCGCATGGTGACTGTGTATTCAATCACGATGCAATTTCTGTGTTTCATCAACACTTTGAAGGTGCACAGATTACAGAATGCCTCCAGATGTGCATCGGAAACTATTACTGGTCTTGCAATGAACGATCAAGGCGTAGACTGTTTGAGACATTACTCCCATGGAGGAAAGTGCGCATTGTGGCTGTTGTATTCAATCCTGATGCAATTTCTGTGTTTCATCAACACTTTGAAGGTACACAGATTACAGAATGAATCCAGATGTGCATCGGAAACTACTACTAGTCTTCCAGGTTACGATCAAAGCGTAGACAGTTTGAGACATTACTCCCTTGGAGGAGAGTGCGCATGGTGACTGTAGTATTCAATCCCGATGCAATTTCTGTGTTTCATCAACACTCTGATAGTCCACAGATTACAGAATGCCTCCAGATGTGCATCGGAAACTACTACTGGTCTTCCAGGGAACGATCAAAGCGTAGACTGTTTGAGACATTACTCCCATGGAGGAAATTGTGCATGGTGACTGTTGTATTAAATCCCGATGCAATATCTGTGTTTCATCAACACTCTGATAGTCCACAAATTACAGAATCCCTCCAGATGAGAATCGGAAACTACTACTGGTCTTCCAGGGAACCATCAAAGCATAGACTGTTTGAGACATTACTCCCATGGAGGAAAGGGCTCATGGTAACTGTTGTATTCAATCCCGATGCAATTTCTGTGTTTCATCAACACTCAGATAGTCCACAGATTACAGGATGCCTCCAGATGTGCATTGGAAACTACTACTGGTCTTCCAGGGAACGATCAAAGCGTAGACTGTTTGAGACATTACTCACATGGAGGGTAGTGCGCATGGTGACTGTGTATTCAATCACGATGCAATTTCTGTGTTTCATCAACACTTTGAAGGTCCACAGATTACAGAATGCCTCCAGATGTGCATCGGAAACTATTACTGGTCTTGCAATGAACGATCAAAGTGTAGACAGTTTGAGACATTACTCCCATGTAGGAAAGTGCGCATTGTGGCTGTTGTATTCATTCCTGATGCAATTTCTGTGTTTCATCAACACTTTGAAGGTACACAGATTACAGAATGCATCCAGATGTGCATCGGAAACTACTACTAGTCTTCCAGGTTACGATCAAAGCGTAGACAGTTTGAGACATTACTCCCATGGAGGAAAGTGGGCATGGAGACTGTTGTATTCAATCCCGATGCAATCTCTGTGTTTCATCAACACTCTGATAGTCCACAGATTACAGAATGCCTCCAGATGTGCATCGGAAACTACTACTGGTCTTCAAGGGAACGATCAAAGCGTAAACTGTTTGAGACATTACTCCCACGGAGAAAAGCCTGCATGGTGCCTGTTGTATACAATCCCGATGCACTTTCTGTGTTTCATCAACACTTTGAAGGTCCGCAGATTACAGAATGCCTCCAGATGTGCATCGGAAACTACTACTGGTCTTCCAGGGAACGATCAAAGCGTCGACTGTTTGCGACATTACTCCCATGGAGGAGAGGGGGCATGGTGACTGTAGTATTAAATCCCGATGCAATTTCTGTGTTTCATCAACACTCTGATAGTCCACAGATTACAGAATGCCTCCAGATGTGCATCGGAAACTACTACTGGTCTTCCAGGGAACGATCAAAGCGTAGACTGTTTGTGACATTACTCCCATGGAGGAAATTGTGCATGGTGACTGTTGTATTAAATCCCGATGCAATATCTGTGTTTCATCAACACTCTGATAGTCCACAAATTACAGAATCCCTCCAGATGAGAATCGGAAACTACTACTGGTCTTCCAGGGAACCATCAAAGCATAGACTGTTTGAGACATTACTCCCATGGAGGAAAGGGCTCATGGTAACTGTTGTATTCAATCCCGATGCAATTTCTGTGTTTCATCAACACTCAGATAGTCTACAGATTACAGGATGCCTCCAGATGTGCATCGGAAACTACTACTGGTCTTCCAGGGAACGATCAAAGCGCAGACTGTTTGAGACATTACTCACATGGAGGGTAGTGCGCATGGTGACTGTGTATTCAATCACGATGCAATTTCCGTGTTTCATCAACACTTTGAAGGTCCACAGATTACAGAATGCCTCCAGATGTGCATCGGAAACTATTACTGGTCTTGCAATGAACGATCAAAGTGTAGACTGTTTGAGACATTACTCCCATGGAGGAAAGTGCGCATTGTGGCTGTTGTATTCAATCCTGATGCAATTTCTGTGTTTCATCAACACTTTGAAGGTACACAGATTACAGAATGCATCCAGATGTGCATCGGAAACTACTACTAGTCTTCCAGGTTACGATCAAAGCGTAGACAGTTTGAGACATTACTCCCACGGAGGACAGTGCGCATGGTGACTGTTGTATTCCATCCCGATGCAATTTCTGTGTTTCATCAACACTTTGAAGGTCCACAGATTACAGAATGCCTCCAGATGTGCATCGGAAACTACTACTGTTCTTCCAGGGAATGATCAAAGCGTAGACTGTTTGCGACATTACTCCCATGGAGGAAAGTGGGCATGGAGACTGTTGTATTCAATCCCGATGCAATTTCTGTGTTTCATCACCACTCAGATAGTCCACAGATTACAGAATGCCTCCAGATGTTAATCGGAAACTACTACTGGTCTTTCAGGGAACGATAAAATCGTAGACTGTTTGCGACATTACTCCCATGGAGGAAAGTGGGCATGGTGACTGTTGTATTCAATTCCGATGCAATTTCTGTGTTTCATCAACACTCTGATAGTCCACAGATTACAGAATGCCTCCTGATGTGCATCGGAAACTACTACTGGTCTTGAAGGGAACGATCAAAGCGTAAACTGTTTGAGACATTACTCCCATGGAGAAAAGCCTGCATGGTGCCTGTTGTATACAATCCCGATGCACATTCTGTGTTTCATCAACACTTTGAAGGTCCACAGATTACAGAATGCCTCCAGATGTGCATCGGAAACTACTACTGGTCTTCCAGGGAACGATCAAAGCGTCGACTGTATGCGACATTACTCCCATGGAGGAGAGTGGGCATGGTGACTGTAGTATTCCACCCCGATGCAATTTCTGTGTTTCATCAACACTCTGATAGTCCACAGATTACAGAATGCCTCCAGATGTGCATCGGAAACTACTACTGGTCTTCCAGGGAACGATCAAAGCGTAGACTGTTTGAGACATTACTCCCATGGAGGAAAGTGCGAATGGTGACTGTTGTATTCAATCGCGATGCAATTTCTATGTTTCATCAACACTTTGAAGGTCCACAGATTACAGAATGCCTCCAGATGTGCATCGGAAACTACTACTGGTCTTCCAGGGAACGATAAAAGCGTAGACTGTTTGAGGCATTACTCACATGGAGGAAAGTGCGCAAGGTGGCTGTTGTATTCAATCACGATGCAATTTCTGTGTTTCATCAACACTTTGAAGGTCCACAGATTACAGAATGCATCTAGATGTGCATCGGAAACTACTACTGGTCTTCCAGGGAACGATCAAAGCGTAGAATGTTTGTGACATTACTCACGTGCAGGAACGTGCGCAAGGTGGCTGTTGTATTCAACCCCTATGCAATTTATGTATTTCATCAACACTTTGAAGGTCCACAGATTACAGAATGCCTCCAGATGTGCATCGGAAACTACTACTGGCCTTCCAGGGAACGATCAAATCGTAGACTGCTTGAGACATTACTCCTATGGAGGAAAGTGCTCTTGGTGACTGTTGTATTCAATCCCGATGCAGTTTCTGTGTTTCATCAACACTGTGAAGGTCCACAGATTACAGAATGCCTCCAGATGTGCATCGGAATCTATTACATTGACTTCCATAGAACGATCAAAGCGTAGACTGTTTGAGACATTAGTCCCATGGAGGAAATTGTGCATGGTGACTGTTGTATTCAATCCCGATGCAATATCTGTGTTTCATCAACACCCTGATAGTCCACAAATTACAGATTCCCTCCAGATGAGAATCGGAAACTACTACTGGTCTTCCAGGGAACCATCAAAGCATAAACTGTTTGAGACATTACTCCCATGGAGGAAAGTGCGCATGGTAACTGTTGTATTCAATCCCGACGCAATTTCTGTGTTTCATCAACACTCAGATATTCCACAGATTACAGGATGCCTCCAGATGTGCATCGGAAACTACTACTGGTCTTCCAGGGAACGATCAAAGCGTAGACTGTTTGAGACATTACTCACGAGCAGGAACGTGCGCAAGGTGGCTGTTGTATTCAATCCCGATGCAATTTATGTGTTTCATCAACACTTTGAAGGTCCACAGATTACAGAATGCCTCCAGATGTGCATCGGAAACTACTACTGGTCTTCCAGGGAACGGTCAAAGCGTAGACTGCTTGAGAAATTACTCCTATGGAGGAAAGTGCTCATGGTGACTGTTGTATTCAATCCCGATGCAGTCTCTGTGTTTCATCAACACTTTGAAGGTCCACAGATTACAGAATGCCTCCAGATGTGCATCGGAAACTACTACTGTTCTTCCAGGGAATGATCAAAGCGTAGACTGTTTGCGACATTACTCCCATGGAGGAAAGTGGGCATGGAGACTGTTGTATTCAATCCCGATGCAATTTCTGTGTTTCATCAACACTCAGATAGTCCACAGATTACAGAATGCCACCAGATGTTAATCGGAAACTACTACTGGTCTTCCAGGGAACGATCAAATCGTAGACTGTTTGCGACATTACTCCCATGGAGGAAAGTGGGCATGGTGACTGTTGTATTCAATCCCGATGCAATTTCTGTGTTTCATCAACACTCTGATAGTCCACAGATTACAGAATGCCTCCAGATGTTCATCGGAAACTACTACTGGTCTTCAAGGGAACGATCAAAGCGTAGACTGTTTGAGACATTACTCACATGGAGGGTAGTGCGCATGGTGACTGTGTAGTCAATCACGATGCAATTTCTGTGTTTCATCAACACTTTGAAGGTGCACAGATTACAGAATGCCTCCAGATGTGCATCGGAAACTATTACTGGTCTTGCAATGAACGATCAAAGCGTAGACTGTTTGAGACATTACTCCCATGGAGGAAAGTGCGCATTGTGGCTGTTGTACTCAATCCTGATGCAATTTCTGTGTTTCATCAACACTTTGAAGGTACACAGATTACAGAATGCATCCAGATGTGCATCGGAAACTACTACTAGTCTTCCAGGTTACGATCAAAGCGTAGACAGTTTGAGACATTACTCCCTTGGAGGAGAGTGCGCATGGTGACTGTTGTATTCCATCCCGATGCAATTTCTGTGTTTCATCAACACTTTGAAGGTCCACAGATTACAGAATGCCTCCAGATGTGCATCGGAAACTACTACTGTTCTTCCAGGGAATGATCAAAGCGTAGACTGTTTGCGACATTACTCCCATGGAGGAAAGTGGGCATGGAGACTGTTGTATTCAATCCCGATGCAATTTCTGTGTTTCATCAACACTCAGATAGTCCACAGATTACAGAATGCCTCCAGATGTGCATCGGAAACTACTACTGGTCTTCCATGGAACGATCAAAGCGTAGACTGTTTGAGACATTACTCCCATGGAGGAAATTGTGCACGGTGACTGTTGTATTAAATCCCGATGCAATATCTGTGTTTCATCAACACTCTGATAGTCCACAAATTACAAAATCCCTCCAGATGAGAATCGGAAACTACTACTGGTCTTCCAGGGAACCATCAAAGCATAGACTGTTTGAGACATTACTCCCATGGAGGAAAGGGCTCATGGTAACTGTTGTAATCAATCCCGATGCAATTTCTGTGTTTCATCAACACTCAGATAGTCCACAGATTACAGGATGCCTCCAGATGTGCATCGTAAACTACTACTGGTCTTCCAGAGAACGATCAGAGCGTAGACTGTTTGAGACATTACTCACATGGAGGGTAGTGCGCATGGTGACTGTGTATTCAATCACGATGCAATTTCCGTGTTTCATCAACACTTTGAAGGTCCACAGATTACAGAATGCCTCCGGATGTGCATCGGAAACTATTACTGGTCTTGCAATGAACGATCAAAGCGTAGACTGTTTGAGACATTACTCCCATGGAGGAAAGTGCGCATTGTGGCTGTTGTATTCAATCCTGATGCAATTTCTGTGTTTCATCAACAATTTGAAGGTGCACAGATTACAGAATGCATCCAGATGTGCATCGGAAACTACTACTAGTCTTCCAGGTTACGATCAAAGCGTAGGCAGTTAGAGACATTACTCCCACGGAGGACAGTGCGCATGGTGACTGTTGTATTCCATCCCGATGCAATGTCTGTGTTTCATCAACACTTTGAAGGTCCACAGATTACAGAATGCCTCCAGATGTGCATCGGAAACTACTACCGTTCTTCCAGGGAATGATCAAAGCGTAGACTGTTTGCGACATTACTCCCATGGAGGAAAGTGTGCATGGAGACTGTTGTATTCAATCCCGATGCAATTTCTGTGTTTCATCAACACTCAGATAGTCCACAGATTACAGAATGCCTAGAGATGGTAATCGGAAACTACTACTGGTGTTCCAGGGAACGATCAAATCGTAGACTGTTTGCGACATTACTCCCATGGAGGAAAGTGGGCATGGTGACTGTTGTATTCAATCCCGATGCAATTTCTGTGTTTCATCAACACTCAGATAGTCCACAGATTACAGAATGCCTAGAGATGGTAATCGGAAACTACTACTGGTGTTCCAGGGAACGATCAAAGCGTAGACTGTTTGAGACATTACTCCCATGGAGGAAAGTGCGAATGGTGACTGTTGTATTCCATCGCGATGCAATTTCTATGTTTCATCAACACTTTGAAATTCCACAGATTACAGAATGCATCCAGATGTGCATCGGAAACTACTACTGGTCTTCCAGGGAACGATCAAAGCGTAGAATTTTTGTGACATTACTCACGTGCAGGAACGTGCGCAAGGTGGCTGTTGTATTCAACCCCGATGCAATTTATGTGTTTCATCAACACTTTGAAGGACCACAGATTACAGAATGTCTCCAGATGTGCATCGGAAACTACAACTGGCCTTCCAGGGATCGATCAAATCGTAGACTGCTTGAGGCATTACTCCTATGGAGGAAAGTGCTCTTGGTGACAGTTGTATTCAATCCCGATGCAGTTTCTGTGTTTCATCAACACTCTGAAGGTCCACAGATTACAGAATGCCTCCAGATGTGCATCGGAAACTATTACATTGACTTCCATAGAACAATCAAAGCGTAGACTGTTTGAGACATTACTCCCATGGAGGAAATTGTGCATGGTGACTGTTGTATTCAATCCCGATGCAATATCTGTGTTTCATCAACACTCTGATAGTCCACAAATTACAGATTCCCTCCAGATGAGAATCGGAAACTACTACTGGTCTTCCAGGGAACCATCAAAGCATAAACTGTTTGAGACATTACTCCCATGGAGGAAAGTGCGCATGGTAACTGTTGTATTCAATCCCGATGCAATTTCTGTGTTTCATCAAAACTCAATTAGTCCACAGATTACAGGATGCCTCCAGATGTGCCACGGAAACTACTACTGGTCTTCCAGGGAACGATCAAAGCGTAGACTGTTTGAGACATTACTCACATGGAGGGTAGTGCGCATGGTGACTGTGTATTCAATCACGATGCAATATCTGTGTCTCATCAACACTTTGAAGGTCCACAGATTACAGAATGCCTCCAGATGTGCATCGGAAACTACTACTGGTCTTGCAATGAACGATCAAAGCGTAGACTGTTTGAGACATTACTCCCATGGAGGAAAGTGCGCATGGTGACTGTTGTATTCAATCCTGATGCAATTTCTGTGTTTCATCAACACTTTGAAGGTCCACAGATTACAGAATGCCTCCAGATGTGCATCGAAAACTACTACTGTTCTTCCAGGGAATGATCAAAACGTAGACTGTTTGCGACATTACTCCCATGGAGGAAAGTGGGCATGGACACTGTTGTATTCAATCCCGATGCAATTTCTGTGTTTCATCAACACTCAGATAGTCCACAGACTACAGAATGCCTCCAGATGTTCATCGGAAACTACTACTGGTCTTCCAGGGAACGATCAAATCGTAGACTGTTTGCTACATTACTCCCATGGAGGAAAGTGGGCATGGTGACTGTTGTATTCAATCCCGATGCAATTTCTGTCTTTCATCAACACACTGATAGTCCGAAGATTACAGAATGCCTCCAGATGTGCAACGGAAACTACTACTGGTCTTCAAGGGAACGATCAAAGTGTAAACTGTTTGAGACATTACTCCCATGGAGAAAAGTGCGCATTGTGGCTGTTGTATTCAATCCTGATGCAATTTCTGTGTTTCATCAACACTTTGAAGGTGCACAGATTACAGAATGCATCCAGATGTGCATCGGAAACTACTACTAGTCTTCCAGGTTACGATCAAAGCGTAGGCAGTTAGAGACATTACTCCCACGGAGGACAGTGCGCATGGTGACTGTTGTATTCCATCCCGATGCAATGTCTGTGTTTCATCAACACTTTGAAGGTCCACAGATTACAGAATGCCTCCAGATGTGCATCGGAAACTACTACCGTTCTTCCAGGGAATGATCAAAGCGTAGACTGTTTGCGACATTACTCCCATGGAGGAAAGTGGGCATGGAGACTGTTGTATTCAATCCCGATGCAATTTCTGTGTTTCATCAACACTCAGATAGTCCACAGATTACAGAATGCCTAGCGATGGTAATCGGAAACTAATACTGGTCTTCCAGGGAACGATCAAATCGTAGACTGTTTGCGACATTACTCCCATGGAGGAAAGTGGGCATGGTGACTGTTGTATTCAATCCCGATGCAATTTCTGTGTTTCATCAACACTCTGATAGTCCACAGATTACAGAATGCCACCAGATGTGCATCGGAAACTACTACTGGTCTTGAAGGGAACGATCAAAGCGTAAACTGTTTGAGACATTACTCCCATGGAGAAAAGCCTGCATGGTGCCTGTTGTATACAATCCCGATGCACTTTCTGTGTTTCATCAACACTTTGAAGGTCCACAGATTACAGAATGCCTCCAGATGTGCATCGGAAACTACTACTGGTCTTCCAGGGAGCGATCAAAGCGTCGACTGTATGCGACATTACTCTCATGGAGGAGAGTGGGCATGGTGACTGTAGTATTCAATCCCGTTGCAATTTCTGTGTTTCATCAACACTCTGATAGTCCACAGATTACAGAATGCCTCCAGATGTGCATCGGAAACTACTACTGGTCTTCCAGGGAACGATCAAAGCGTAGACTGTTTGAGACATTACTCCCATATAGGAAAGTGCGAATGGTGACTGTTGTATTCCATCGCGATGCAATTTCTATGTTTCATCAACACTTTGAAGGTCCACAGTTTACAGAATGCCTCCAGATGTGCATCCGAAACTACTACTGGTCTTCCAGGAAACGATAAAAGCGTAGACTGTTTGAGACATTACTCACATGGAGGAAAGTGCGCAAGGTGGCTGTTGTATTCAATCACGATGCAATTTCTGTGTTTCATCAACACTTTGAAGGTCCACAGATTACAGAATGCATCCAGATGTGCATCGGAAACTACTACTGGTCTTCCAGGGAACGATCAAAGCGTAGAATGTTTGTGACATTACTCACGTGCAGGAACGTGCGCAAGGTGGCTGTTGTATTCAACCCCGATGCAATTTATGTGTTTCATCAACACTTTGAAGGTCCACAGATTACAGAATGTCTCCAGATGTGCATCGGAAACTACTACTGGCCTTCCAGGGATCGATCAAATCGTAGACTGCTTGAGGCATTACTCCTATGGAGGAAAGTGCTCTTGGTGACAGTTGTATTCAATCCCGATGCAGTTTCTGTGTTTCATCAACACTCTGAAGGTCCACAGATTACAGAATGCCTCCAGATGTGCATCGGAAACTATTACATTGACTTCCATAGAACGATCAAAGCGTAGACTGTTTGAGACATTACTCCCATGGAGGAAATTGTGCATGGTGACTTTTGTATTCAATCCCGATGCAATATCTGTGTTTCATCAACACTCTGATGGTCCACAAATTACAGATTCCCTCCAGATGAGAATCGGAAACTACTACTGGTCTTCCAGGGAACCATCAAAGCATAAACTGTTTGAGACATTACTCCCATGGACGAAAGTGCGCATGGTAACTGTTGTATTCAATCCCGATGCAATTTCTGTGTTTCATCAACACTCAATTAGTCCACAGATTACAGGATGCCTCCAGATGTGCCACGGAAACTACTACTGGTCTTCCAGGGAACGATCAAACCGTAGACTGTTTGAGACATTACTCACATGGAGGGTAGTGCGCATGGTGACTGTGTATTCAATCACGATGCAATATCTGTGTTTCATCAACACTTTGAAGGTCCACAGATTACAGAATGCCTCCAGATGTGCATCGGAAACTACTACTGGTCTTGCAATGAACGATCAAAGCGTAGACTGTTTGAGACATTACTCCCATGGAGGAAAGTGCGCATGGTGACTGTTGTATTCAATCCTGATGCAATTTCTGTGTTTCATCAACACTTTGAAGGTCCATAGATTACAGAATGCCTCCAGATGTGCATCGGAAACTACTACTGTTCTTCCAGGGAATGATCAAAACGTAGACTGTTTGTGACATTACTCCCATGGAGGAAAGTGGGCATGGAGACTGTTGTATTCAATCCCGATGCAATTTCTGTGTTTCATCAACACTCAGATAGTCCACAGACTACAGAATGCCTCCAGATGTTCATCGGAAACTACTACTGGTCTTCCAGGGAACGATCAAATCGTAGACTGTTTGCTACATTACTCCCATGGAGGAAAGTGGGCATGGTGACTGTTGTATTCAATCCCGATGCAATTTCTGTGTTTCATCAACACACTGATAGTCCGAAGATTACAGAATGCCTCCAGATGTGCAACGGAAACTACTACTGGTCTTCAAAGGAACGATCAAAGCGTAAACTGTTTGAGACATTACTCCCATGGAGAAAAGCCTGCATGAAGCCTGTTGTATATAATCCCGATGCACTTTCTGTGTTTCATCAACACTTTGAAGGTCCACAGATTACAGAATGCCTCCAGATGTGCATCGGAAACTACTACTGGAGTTCCAGGGAACGATCAAAACGTAGACAGTTTGAGACATTACTCCCATGGAGGAAAATGCGAATGATTACTGTTGTATTCAATCCCGATGCAATTTCTGGGTGTCATCAACACTCTGATAGTAAACAGATTACAAAATGCCTCCTGATGTGCATCAGAAACTACTACAGGTCTTCCAGGGAACGATCAAAGCGTAGACTGTTTGAGATTTTACTCCCATGGAGGAAAGTGCGCATGGTGACTGTTGTATTCAATCTCGATGCAATTTCTGTGTTTCATCAACAATTTGAAGGTCCACAGATTACAGAATGCCTCCAGATGTGCATCGGAAACTACTACTGTTCTTCTAGGGAATGATCAAAGCGTAGACTGTTTGCGACATTACTCACATGGAGGAAAGTGGGCATGGAGACTGTTGTATTCAATCCCGATGCAATTTCTGTGTTTCATCAACACTCAGATAGTCCACAGATTGCAGAATGCATCCAGATGTTAATCGGAAGCTACTACTGGTCTTCCAGGGAACGATCAAATCGTAGACTGTTTGCTACATTACTCCCATGGAGGAAAGTGGGCATGGTGACTGTTGTATTCAATCCCGATGCAATTTCAGTGTTTCATCAACACTCTGATAGTCCACAGATTACAGAATGCCTCCAGATGTGCATCGGAAACTACTACTGGTCTTCCAGGGAACGATCAAAGCGTAGGCTGTTTGAGACATTACTCCTATGGAGGAAAGTGCTCATGGTGACTGTTGTAATCAATCCCGATGCAGTTTCTGTGTTTCATCAACACTCAGATAGTTCACAGATTGCAGAATGCCTCCAGATGTGCATCGGAAACTATTACATTGACTTCCAGGGAACGATCAAAGCGTAGACTGTTTGAGACATTACTCCCATGGAGGAAATTGCGCACTGTGACTGTTGTATTCAATCCCGATGCAATTTCTGTGTTACATCAACACTCTGATAGTCCACAGATTACAGAATGCCTCCAGATGTGCATCGGAAACTACTACTGGTCTTCAAGAAAACGATCAAAGCGTAAACTGTTTGAGACATTACTCCCATGGAGAAAAGCCTGCATGGTGCCTGTTGTATATAATCCCGATGCACTTTCTGTGTTTCATCAACACTTTGAAGGTCCACAGATTACAGAATGCCTCCAGATGTGCATCGGAAACTACTACTGGTGTTCCAGGGAACGATCAAAACGTAGACAGTTTGAGACATTACTCCCATGGAGGAAAATGCGAATGATGACTGTTGTATTCAATCCCGATGTAATTTCTGGGTGTCATCAACACTCTGATAGTAAACAGATTACAAAATGCCTCCTGATGTGCATCAGAAACTACTACAGGTCTTCCAGGGAACGATCAAAACGTAGACTGTTTGAGACATTACTCCCATGGAGGAAAGTGCGCATGGTGACTGTTGTATTCAATCTCGATGCAATTTCTGTGTTTCATCAACACTTTGAAGGTCCACAGATTACAGAATGCATCCAGATGTGCATCGAAAACTAATACTGGTCTTCCAGGGAACGATCAAAGCGTAGACTGTTTGAGACATTACTCACGTGCAGGAACGTGCGCAAGATGGCTGTTGTATTCAATCCCGATGCAATTTATGTGTTTCATTAACACTTTGAAGGTCCACAGATTACAGAATGCCTCCAAATGTGCATCGGAAACTACTACTGGTCTTCCAGGGAACGATCAAAGCGTTGACTGCCTGAGAAATTACTCCTATGGAGGAAAGTGCTAATGGTGACTGTTGTATTCAATCCCCATGCAGTCTCTGTGTTTCATCAACACTCTGAAGGTCCACAGATTACAGAATGCCTCCAGATGTGCATCGGAAACTACTACTTGTCTTCCAGGGAACGATCAAAGCGTAGACTGCCTGAGAAATTACTCCTATGGAGGAAAGTGCTCTTGGTGACTGTTGTATTCAATCCCGATGCAGTTTCTGTGTTTCATCAACACTCTGAAGGTCCACAGATTACAGAATGCCTCTAGATGTGCATCGGAAACTATTACATTGACTTCCATAGAACGATCAAAGCGTAGACTGTTTGAGACATTACTCCCATGGAGGAAATTGTGCATGGTGACTGTTGTATTCAATCCCGATGCAATATCTGTGTTTCATCAACACTCTGATAGTCCACAAATTACAGATTCCCTCCAGATGAGAATCGGAAACTACTACTGGTCTTCCAGGGAACCATCAAAGCATAAACTGTTTGAGACATTACTCCCATGGAGGAAAGTGCGCATGGTAACTGTTGTATTCAATCCCAATGCAATTTCTGTGTTTCATCAACACTCAATTAGTCCACAGATTACAGGATGCCTCCAGATGTGCCACGGAAACTACTACTGGTCTTCCAGGGAACGATCAAAGCGTAGACTGTTTGAGACATTACTCACATGGAGGGTAGTGCGCATGGTGACTGTGTATTCAATCACGATGCAATATCTGTGTTTCATCAACACTTTGAAGGTCCACAGATTAGAGAATGCCTCCAGATGTGCATCGGAAACTACTACTGGTCTTGCAATGAACGATCAAAGCGTAGACTGTTTGAGACATTACTCCCATGGAGGAAAGTGCGCATGGTGACTGTTGTATTCAATCCTGATGCAATTTCTGTGTTTCATCAACACTTTGAAGGTCCTCAGATTACAGAATGCCTCCAGATGTGCATCGGAAACTACTACTGTTCTTCCAGGGAATGATCAAAACGTAGACTGTTTGCGACATTACTCCCATGGAGGAAAGTGGGCATGGAGACTGTTGTATTCAATCCCGATGCAATTTCTGTGTTTCATCAACACTCAGATAGTCCACAGACTACAGAATGCCTCCAGATGTTCATCGGAAACTACTACTGGTCTTCCAGGGAACGATCAAATCGTAGACTGTTTGCTACATTACTCCCATGGAGGAAAGTGGGCATGGTGACTGTTGTATTCAATCCCGATGCAATTTCTGTGTTTCATCAACACACTGATAGTCCGAAGATTACAGAATGCCTCCAGATGTGCAACGGAAACTACTACTGGTCTTCAAGGGAACGATCAAAGCGTAAACTGTTTGAGACATTACTCCCATGGAGAAAAGCCTGCATGAAGCCTGTTGTATATAATCCCGATGCACTTTCTGTGTTTCATCAACACTTTGAAGGTCCACAGATTACAGAATGCCTCCAGATGTGCATCGGAAACTACTACTTGTCTTCCAGGGAACGATCAAAGCGTAGACTGCCTGAGAAATTACTCCTATGGAGGAAAGTGCTCTTGGTGACTGTTGTATTCAATCCCGATGCAGTTTCTGTGTTTCATCAACACTCTGAAGGTCCACAGATTACAGAATGCCTCCAGATGTGCATCGGAAACTATTACATTGACTTCCATAGAACGATCAAAGCGTAGACTGTTTGAGACATTACTCCCATGGAGGAAATTGTGCATGGTGACTGTTGTATTCAATCCCGATGCAATATCTGTGTTTCATCAACACTCTGATAGTCCACAAATTACAGATTCCCTCCAGATGAGAATCGGAAACTACTACTGGTCTTCCAGGGAACCATCAAAGCATAAACTGTTTGAGACATTACTCCCATGGAGGAAAGTGCGCATGGTAACTGTTGTATTCAATCCCAATGCAATTTCTGTGTTTCATCAACACTCAATTAGTCCACAGATTACAGGATGCCTCCAGATGTGCCACGGAAACTACTACTGGTCTTCCAGGGAACGATCAAAGCGTAGACTGTTTGAGACATTACTCACATGGAGGGTAGTGCGCATGGTGACTGTGTATTCAATCACGATGCAATATCTGTGTTTCATCAACACTTTGAAGGTCCACAGATTAGAGAATGCCTCCAGATGTGCATCGGAAACTACTACTGGTCTTCCAGGGAACGATCAAAACGTAGACAGTTTGAGACACTACTCCCATGGAGGAAAATGTGAATGATGACTGTTGTATTCAATTCCGATGCAATTTCTGAGTGTCATCAACACTCTGATAGTAAACAGATTACAAAATGCCTCCTGATGTGCATCAGAAACTACTACAGGTCTTCCAGGGAACGATCAAAACGTAGACTGTTTGAGACTTTACTCCCATGGAGGAAAGTGCGCATGGTGACTGTTGTATTCAATCTCGATGCAATTTCTGTGTTTCATCAACACTTTGAAGGTCCACAGATTACAGAATGCCTCCAGATGTGCATCGGAAACTACTACTGGTCTTCCAGGGAACGTACAAAGCGTAGACTGTTTGAGACATTACTCACGTGCAGGAACGTGCGCAAGGTGGCTGTTGTATTCAATCCCGATGCAATTTATGTGTTTCATCAACACTTTCAAGGTCCACAGATTACAGAATGCCTCCAGATGTGCATCGGAAACTACTACTGGTCTTCCAGGGAACGATCAAAGCGTAGACTGCTTGAGCAATTACTCCTATGGAGGAAAGTGCTCATGGTGACTGTTGTATTCAATCCCGATGCAGTCTCTGTGTTTCATCAACACTTTGAAGGTCCACAGATTACAGAATGCCTCCAGATGTGCATCGGAAACTACTACTGTTCTTCCAGGGAATGATCAAAGCGTAGACTGTTTGCGACATTACTCCCATGGAGGAAAGTGGGCATGGAGACTGTTGTATTCAATCCCGATGCAATTTCTGTGTTTCATCAACACTCAGATAGTCCACAGATTACAGAATGCCTCCAGATGTTAATCGGAAGCTACTACTGGTCTTCCAGGGAACGATCAAATCGTAGACTGTTTGCTACATTACTCCCATGGAGGAAAGTGGGCATGGTGACTGTTGTATTCACTCCCGATGCAATTTCTGTGTTTCATCAACACTCTGATAGTCCACAGATTACAGAATGCCTCTAGATGTGCATCGGAAACTACTACTGGTCTTCCAGGGAACGATCAAAGCGTAGGCTGTTTGAGACATTACTCCTATGGAGGAAAGTGCTCATGGTGACTGTTGTATTCAATCTCGATACAATTTCTGGGTGTCATCAACACTCTGATAGTCCACAGATTACAAAATGCCTCCTGATGTGCATCGGAAACTACTACAGGTCTTCCAGGGAACGATGAAAACGTAGACTGTTTGAGACATTACTCCCATGGAGGAAAGTGCGCATGGTGACTGTTGTATTCAATCTCGATGCAATTTCTGTGTTTCATCAACACTTTGAAGGTCCACAGATTACAGAATGCCTCCAGATGTGCATCGGAAACTACTACTGGTCTTCCAGGGAACCATCAAAGCGTAGACTGTTTGAGACATTACTCCCATGGAGGAAAGTGAGCATGGTGACTGTTGTATTCAATCCCGATGCAATTTCTGTGTTTCATCAACACTCAAATAGTCCACAGATTACAGGATGCCTCCAGATGTGCATCGGAAACTACTACTGGTCTTCCAGGGAACGATCAAAGCGTAGACTGTTTGAGACATTACTCACATGGAGGGTAGTGCGCATGGTGTCTGTTGTATTCAATCCCGATGCAATTTCTGTGTTTCATCAACACTCTGATAGTCCACACATTACAGAATGAACCCATATGTGCATCGGAAACTAATACTGGACTTCCAGGGAAGGATCAAAGCGTAAAATGTTGAGACATTACTCCCATGGAGCAAAGTGCGCATGGTGACTGTTGTATTCAATCCCGATGCAATTTCTGTGTTTCATCAACACTCAGATAGTCCACAGATTACAGAATGCCTCAAGATGTGCATCGGACACAACTACTGGTCTTGCAATGAACGATCAGAGCGTAGACTGTTTGAGACATTACTCCCATGGAGGAAAGTGCGCGTGGTGACTCTTGTATTCAATCCTGATGCAATTTCTGTGTTTCATCACACATTACAGAATGTCAGAAGATGTGCATCCGAAACTACTACTAGTCTTCCAGGGAACGATCAAAGCGTAAACTGTTTGAGACATTACTCCTATGGAGGAAAGTGCTCATGGTGACTGTTGTATTCAATCCCGATGCAGTTTCTGTGTTTCATCAACACTCAGATAATTCACAGGTTACAGAATGCCTCCAGATGTGCATCGGAAACTATTACATTGACTTCCAGGGAACGATCAAAGAGTTGACTGTTTGAGACATTACTCCCATGGAGGAAATTGCGCATGGTGACTGTTGTATTCAATCCCGATGCAATATCTGTGTTACATCAACACTCTGATAGTCCACAGATTACAGAATGCCTCCAGATGTGCATCGGAAACTACTACTGGTCTTCAAGGGAACGATCAAAGCGTAAACTGTATGAGACATTACTCCCATGGAGAAAAGCCTGCATGGTGCCTGTTGTATACAATCCCGATGCACTTTCTGTGTTTCATCAACACTTTGAAGGTCCACAGATTACAGAATGCCTCCAGATGTGCATCGGAAGCTACTACTGGTGTTCCAGGGAACGATCAAAACGTAGACAGTTTGAGACATTACTCCCATGGAGGAAAATGCGAATGATGACTGTTGTATTCAATCCCGAGGCAATTTCTGTGTTTCATCAACACTTTGAAGGTCCACAGATTACAGAATGCCTCCAGATGTGCATCGCAAACTACTACTTGTCTTGCAATGAACGATCAAACCGTAGACTGTTTGAGACATTACTCGCATGGAGGAAAGTGTGCATGGTCACTGTTGTATTCAATCCTGATGCAATTTCTGTGTTTCATCAACACTCTGATAGTCCACACATTATAGAATGCCCCCAGATGTGCATCGGAAACTACGACTGGTCTTCCAGGGAACGATCAAAGCGTAAACTGTTTGAGACATTACTCCCATGGAGAACAGTGCACATGGTGACTGTTGTATTCAATCCCGATGCAATTTCTGGGTGTCATCAACACTCTGATAGTCCACAGATTACAAAATGCCTCCTGATGTGCATCGGAAACTACTACAGGTCTTCCAGTGAACGATGAAAACGTAGACTGTTTGAGACATTACTCCCATGGAGGAAAGTGCGCATGGTGACTGTTGTATTCAATCTCGATGCAATTTCTGTGTTTCATCAACACTTTGAAGGTCCGCAGATTACAGAATGCCTCCAGATGTGCATCGGAAACTATTACTAGTCTTCCAGGGAACGATCAAAGCGTAGACAGCTTGAGACATTACTCCTATGGAGGAAAGTGCTCATGGTGACTGTTGTATTCAATCCCGATGCAGTTTCTGTGTTTCATCAACACTCTGAAGGTCCACAGATTACAGAATGCCTCCAGATGTGCATCGGAAACTATTACATTGACTTCCAGGGAACGATCGAAGCGAAGACTGTTTGAGACATTACTCGAATGGAGGAAATTGCGCATGGTGACTGTTGTATTCAATCCCGATGCAATATCCGTGTTTCATCAACACTCTGATAGTCCACAGATTACAGAATGCCTCCAGATGAGAATCGGAAACTACTACTGGTCTTCCAGGGAACCATCAAAGCGTAGACTGTTTGAGACATTACTCCCATGGAGGAATGTGCGCATGGTGACTGTTGTATTCAATCCCGATGCAATTTCTGTGTTTCATCAACACTCAGATAGTCCACAGATTACAGGATGCCTCCAGATGTGCATCGGAAACTACTACTGGTCTTCCAGGGAACGATCAAAGCGTAGACTGTTTGAGACATTACTCACATGGAGGATAGTGCGCATTGTGACTGTTGTATTCAATCCCGATACAATTTCTGTGTTTCATCAACACTTTGAAGGTCCACAGATTACAGAATGCCTCAAGATGTGCATCGGACACAACTACTGGTCTTGCAATGAACGATCAAAGCGTAGAGTGTTTGAGACGTTACTCCCATGGAGGAAAGTGAGCATGGTGACGGTTGTATTCAATCCTGATGCAATTTCTGTGTTTCATCAACACTCTGATAGTCCACAGATTACAGAATGCCTCCATATGTGCATCGGAAACTAATAGTGGTCTTCCATGGAAGGATTAAAGCGTAAACTTTTTGAGACAATACTCCCATGGAGGAAAGTGCACATGGTGACTGTTGTATTCAATCCCGATGCTACTTCTGTGTTTCATTAACACTCTGATAGTCCACAGATTACAGAATGCCTCCAGATGTGCATCGGAAACTACTACTGGTCTTCCAGGGAACGATCAAAGCGTAGACAGTTTGAGACATTACTCCCATGGAGGAAAGTGCGCATGGTGACTGTTGTATTCAATCCCGATGCAATTCCTGTGTTTCATCAACACTCTGATGGTCCGCAGATTACAGAATGCCTCCATATGTGCATCGGAAACTAATGCTGGTCTTCCATGGAAGGATCAAAGCGAAAATGTTGAGACATTACTCCCATGGAGGAAAGTGCGCATGGTGACTGTTGTATTCAATCCCGATGCAATTTCTGTGTTTGAGCAAAACTCTGATAGTTTACAGATTACAGAATGCCTCCAGATGTGCATTGGAAACTACTACTGGTCTTGCAGGGAACGATCAAACCGTAGGCTGTTTGAGACAATACTCCCATGGAGGAAAGTGCACATGGTGACTGTTGTATTCAATCCCGATGCTATTTCTGTGTTTCATTAACACTCTGATAGTCCCCAGATTACAGAATGCCTCCAGATGTGCATCGGAAACTACTACTGGTCTTCCAGGGAACGATCAAAGCGTAGACAGTTTGAGACATAACTCCCATGGAGGAAAGTGCGCATGGTGACTGTTGTATTCAATCCTGATGCAATTCCTGTGTTTCATCAACACTCTGATAGTCCACAGATTACAGAATGCCTCCATATGTGCATCGGAAACTAATACTGGTCTTCCATGGAAGGATTAAAGCGTAAAATGTTGAGACATTACTCCCATGGAGGAAAGTGCGCATGGTGACTGTTGTATTCACTCCCGATGCAATTTCTGTGTTTCATCAAAACTTTGAAGGTACACAGATTACAGAATGCCTCCAGATGTGCATCGGAAACTACTACTGGTCAAGCAGGGAACGATCAAAGCGTAGACTGTTTGAGACATTACTCCCATGGAGGGAAGTGTGCATGGTGTCTGTTGTATTCAATCCCGATGCAATTTCTGTGTTTCATCAATACTCTGATAGTCCACACATTACATAATGCTCCCATATGTGCATCGGAAACTAATACTGGTCTTCCAGGAAAGGATCAAAGCGTAAAATGTTGAGACATTACTCCCAAGGAGGAAAGTGCGCATGGTGACTGTTGTATTCAATCCCGATGCAATTTCTGTGTTTCATCAACACTCTGATAGTCCACAGATTACAGAATGCTTCCAGATGTGCATCGGAAACTACTACAGGTCTTCCAGGGAACGATCAAAGCGTAGACTGTTTGAGACATTAGTCACATGGAGGGTAGTGCGCATGGTGACTGTTGTATTCAATCCCGATGCAATTTCTGTGTTTCATCAACACTTTGAAGGTCCACAGATTACAGAATGCCTCAAGATGTGCATCGGACACAACTACTGGTCTTGCAATGAACGATCAAAGCGTAGACTGTTTGAGACATTACTCCAATGGAGGAAAGTGGGCATGGTGACTGTTGTATTCAATCCTGATGCAATTTCTGTGTTTCATCAACTCTCTGATAGTCCACACATTACGGAATGTCAGAAGATGTGCATCGGAAACTACTACTGGTCTTCCAGGGAACGATCAAAGCGTAAACTTTTTGAGACATTACTACCATGGAGGAAAGTGCGCATGGTGACTGTTCTATTCAATCCCGACTCAATTTCTGTGTTTCATCAACACTTTGAAAGTCCACACATTACAGAACGCCTCCAAATGTGCATCGGAAACTACTACTGGTCAAGCAGGGAACGATCAAAGCGTAGACTGTTTGAGACATTACTCCCATGGAGGGAAGTGTGCATGGTGTCTGTTGTATTCAATCCCGATGCAATTTCTGTGTTTCATCAACACTCTGATAGTCCACACATTACAGAATGCCCCCATATGTGCATCGGAAACTAATACTGGTCTTCCAGGAAAGGATCAAAGCGTAAAATGTTGAGACATTACTTTCATGGAGGAAAGTGCGCATGGTGACTGTTGTATTCAATCCCGATGCAATTTCTGTGTTTCATTAACACTCTGATAGTCCACAGATTACAGAATGCCTCCAGATGTGCATCGGAAACTACTACAGGTCTTCCAGGGAACGATCAAAGCGTAGACTGTTTGAGACATTACTCACATGGAGGTTAGTGCGCATGGTGAATGTTGTATTCAATCCCGATGCAATTTCTGTGTTTCATCAACCCTTTGAAGGTCCACAGATTACTGAATGCCCCAAGATGTGCATCGGACACAACTACTGGTCTTGCAATGAACGATCAAAGCGTAGACTGTTTGAGACATTACTCCCATGGAGGAAAGTGCGCGTTGTGACTGTTGTATTCAATCCTGATGCAATTTCTGTGTTTCATCAACACTCTGATAGTCCACAGATTACAGAATGCCTCCAGAAGTGCATCGGAAACTACTACTGGTCAAGCAGGGAACGATCAAAGCGTAGACTGTTTGAGACATTACTCCCATGGAGGGAAGTGTGCATGGTGTCTGTTGTATTCAATCCCGATGCAATTTCTGTGTTTCATCAACACTCTGATAGTCCACACATTACAGAATGCCCCCATATGTGCATCGGAAACTAATACTGGTCTTCCAGGAAAGGATCAAAGCGTAAAATGTTGAGAAATTACTTTCATGGAGGAAAGTGCGCATGGTGACTGTTGTATTCAATCCCGATGCAATTTCTGTGTTTCATCAACACTCTGATAGTCCACAGATTACAGAATGCCTCCAGATGTGCATCGGAAACTACTACAGGTCTTCCAGGGAACGATCAAAGCGTAGACTGTTTGAGACATTACTCCCATGGAGGAAAGTGCGCGTTGTGACTGTTGTATTCAATCCTGATGCAATTTCTGTGTTTCATCAACACTCTGATTGTCCACAGATTACAGAATGCCTCCAGATGTGCATCGGAAACTACTACTGGTCAAGCAGGGAACGATCAAAGCGTAGACTGTTTGAGACATTACTCCCATGGAGGGAAGTGTGCATGGTGTCTGTTGTATTCAATCAAGATGCAATTTCTGTGTTTCATCAACACTCTGATAGTCCACACATTACAGAATGCCCCCATATGTGCATCGGAAACTAATACTGGTCTTCCAGGAAAGGATCAAAGCGTAAAATGTTGAGACATTACTTTCATGGAGGAAAGTGCGCATGGTGACTGTTGTATTCAATCCCGATGCAATTTCTGTGTTTCATCAACACTCTGATAGTCCACAGATTACAGAATGCCTCCAGATGTGCATCGGAAACTACTACAGGTCTTCCAGGGAACGATCAAAGCGTAGACTGTTTGAGACATTACTCACATGGAGGTTAGTGCGCATGGTGAATGTTGTATTCAATCCCGATGCAATTTCTGTGTTTCATCAACCCTTTGAAGGTCCACAGATTACTGAATGCCCCAAGATGTGCATCGGACACAACTACTGGTCTTGCAATGAACGATCAAAGCGTAGACTGTTTGAGACATTACTCCCATGGAGGAAAGTGCGCGTTGTGACTGTTGTATTCAATCCTGATGCAATTTCTGTGTTTCATCAACACTCTGATAGTCCACAGATTACAGAATGCCTCCAGATGTGCATCGGAAACTACTACAGGTCTTCCAGGGAACGATCAAAGCGTAGACTGTTTGAGACATTACTCCCATGGAGGAAAGTGCGCATGGTGACTGTTGTATTCAATCCCGATGCAATTCCTGTGTTTCATCAACACTCTGATAGTCCGCAGATTACAGAATGCCTCCATATGTGCATCGGAAACTAATGCTGGTCTTCCATGGAAGGATCAAAGCGTAAAATGTTGAGACATTACTCCCATGGAGGAAAGTGCGCATGGTGACTGTTGTATTCAATCCCGATGCAATTTCTGTGTTTGAGCAAAACTCTGATAGTTTACAGATTACAGAATGCCTCCAGATGTGCATTGGAAACTACTACTGGTCTTGCAGGGAACGATCAAACCGTAGGCTGTTTGAGACAATACTCCCATGGAGGAAAGTGCACATGGTGACTGTTGTATTCAATCCCGATGCAATTTCTGTGTTTCATCAACACTCAGATAGTCCACAGATTACAGGATGCCTCCAGATGTGCATCGGAAACTACTACTGGTCTTCCAGGGAACGATCAAAGCGTAGACTGTTTGAGACATTACTCACATGGAGGATAGTGCGCATTGTGACTGTTGTATTCAATCCCGATACAATTTCTGTGTTTCATCAACACTTTGAAGGTCCACAGATTACAGAATGCCTCAAGATGTGCATCGGACACAACTACTGGTCTTGCAATGAACGATCAAAGCGTAGAGTGTTTGAGACGTTACTCCCATGGAGGAAAGTGAGCATGGTGACGGTTGTATTCAATCCTGATGCAATTTCTGTGTTTCATCAACACTCTGATAGTCCACAGATTACAGAATGCCTCCATATGTGCATCGGAAACTAATAGTGGTCTTCCATGGAAGGATTAAAGCGTAAACTTTTTGAGACAATACTCCCATGGAGGAAAGTGCACATGGTGACTGTTGTATTCAATCCCGATGCTACTTCTGTGTTTCATTAACACTCTGATAGTCCACAGATTACAGAATGCCTCCAGATGTGCATCGGAAACTACTACTGGTCTTCCAGGGAACGATCAAAGCGTAGACAGTTTGAGACATTACTCCCATGGAGGAAAGTGCGCATGGTGACTGTTGTATTCAATCCCGATGCAATTCCTGTGTTTCATCAACACTCTGATAGTCCGCAGATTACAGAATGCCTCCATATGTGCATCGGAAACTAATGCTGGTCTTCCATGGAAGGATCAAAGCGTAAAATGTTGAGACATTACTCCCATGGAGGAAAGTGCGCATGGTGACTGTTGTATTCAATCCCGATGCAATTTCTGTGTTTGAGCAAAACTCTGATAGTTTACAGATTACAGAATGCCTCCAGATGTGCATTGGAAACTACTACTGGTCTTGCAGGGAACGATCAAACCGTAGGCTGTTTGAGACAATACTCCCATGGAGGAAAGTGCACATGGTGACTGTTGTATTCAATCCCGATGCTATTTCTGTGTTTCATTAACACTCTGATAGTCCCCAGATTACAGAATGCCTCCAGATGTGCATCGGACACTACTACTGGTCTTCCAGGGAACGATCAAAGCGTAGACAGTTTGAGACATAACTCCCATGGAGGAAAGTGCGCATGGTGACTGTTGTATTCAATCCTGATGCAATTCCTGTGTTTCATCAACACTCTGATAGTCCACAGATTACAGAATGCCTCCATATGTGCATCGGAAACTAATACTGGTCTTCCATGGAAGGATTAAAGCGTAAAATGTTGAGACATTACTCCCATGGAGGAAAGTGCGCATGGTGACTGTTGTATTCACTCCCGATGCAATTTCTGTGTTTCATCAAAACTTTGAAGGTACACAGATTACAGAATGCCTCCAGATGTGCATCGGAAACTACTACTGGTCAAGCAGGGAACGATCAAAGCGTAGACTGTTTGAGACATTACTCCCATGGAGGGAAGTGTGCATGGTGTCTGTTGTATTCAATCCCGATGCAATTTCTGTGTTTCATCAATACTCTGATAGTCCACACATTACAGAATGCCCCCATATGTGCATCGGAAACTAATACTGGTCTTCCAGGAAAGGATCAAAGCGTAAAATGTTGAGACATTACTCCCAAGGAGGAAAGTGCGCATGGTGACTGTTGTATTCAATCCCAATGCAATTTCTGTGTTTCATCAACACTCTGATAGTCCACAGATTACAGAATGCCTCCAGATGTGCATCGGAAACTACTACAGGTCTTCCAGGGAACGATCAAAGCGTAGACTGTTTGAGACATTAGTCACATGGAGGGTAGTGCGCATGGTGACTGTTGTATTCAATCCCGATGCAATTTCTGTGTTTCATCAACACTTTGAAGGTCCACAGATTACAGAATGCCTCAAGATGTGCATCGGACACAACTACTGGTCTTGCAATGAACGATCAAAGCGTAGACTGTTTGAGACATTACTCCAATGGAGGAAAGTGGGCATGGTGACTGTTGTATTCAATCCTGATGCAATTTCTGTGTTTCATCAACTCTCTGATAGTCCACACATTACGGAATGTCAGAAGATGTGCATCGGAAACTACTACTGGTCTTCCAGGGAACGATCAAAGCGTAAACTTTTTGAGACATTACTCCCATGGAGGAAAGTGCGCATGGTGACTGTTCTATTCAATCCCGACTCAATTTCTGTGTTTCATCAACACTTTGAAAGTCCACACATTACAGAACGCCTCCAAATGTGCATCGGAAACTACTACTGGTCAAGCAGGGAACGATCAAAGCGTAGACTGTTTGAGACATTACTCCCATAAAGGGAAGTGTGCATGGTGTCTGTTGTATTCAATCCCGATGCAATTTCTGTGTTTCATCAACACTCTGATAGTCCACACATTACAGAATGCCCCCATATGTGCATCGGAAACTAATACTGGTCTTCCAGGAAAGGATCAAAGCGTAAAATGTTGAGACATTACTTTCATGGAGGAAAGTGCGCATGGTGACTGTTGTATTCAATCCCGATGCAATTTCTGTGTTTCATCAACACTCTGATAGTCCACAGATTACAGAATGCCTCCAGATGTGCATCGGAAACTACTACAGGTCTTCCAGGGAACGATCAAAGCGTAGACTGTTTGAGACATTACTCACATGGAGGTTAGTGCGCATGGTGAATGTTGTATTCAATCCCGATGCAATTTCTGTGTTTCATCAACCCTTTGAAGGTCCACAGATTACTGAATGCCCCAAGATGTGCATCGGACACAACTACTGGTCTTGCAATGAACGATCAAAGCGTAGACTGTTTGAGACATTACTCCCATGGAGGAAAGTGCGCGTTGTGACTGTTGTATTCAATCCTGATGCAATTTCTGTGTTTCATCAACACTCTGATAGTCCACAGATTACAGAATGCCTCCAGAAGTGCATCGGAAACTACTACTGGTCAAGCAGGGAACGATCAAAGCGTAGACTGTTTGAGACATTACTCCCATGGAGGGAAGTGTGCATGGTGTCTGTTGTATTCAATCCCGATGCAATTTCTGTGTTTCATCAACACTCTGATAGTCCACACATTACAGAATGCCCCCATATGTGCATCGGAAACTAATACTGGTCTTCCAGGAAAGGATCAAAGCGTAAAATGTTGAGAAATTACTTTCATGGGGGAAAGTGCGCATGGTGACTGTTGTATTCAATCCCGATGCAATTTCTGTGTTTCATCAACACTCTGATAGTCCACAGATTACAGAATGCCTCCAGATGTGCATCGGAAACTACTACAGGTCTTCCAGGGAACGATCAAAGCGTAGACTGTTTGAGACATTACTCCCATGGAGGAAAGTGCGCGTTGTGACTGTTGTATTCAATCCTGATGCAATTTCTGTGTTTCATCAACACTCTGATAGTCCACAGATTACAGAATGCCTCCAGATGTGCATCGGAAACTACTACTGGTCAAGCAGGGAACGATCAAAGCGTAGACTGTTTGAGACATTACTCCCATGGAGAGAAGTGTGCATGGTGTCTGTTGTATTCAATCAAGATGCAATTTCTGTGTTTCTTCAACACTCTGATAGTCCACACATTACAGAATGCCCCCATATGTGCATCGGAAACTAATACTGGTCTTCCAGGAAAGGATCAAAGCGTAAAATGTTGAGACATTACTTTCATGGAGCAAAGTGCGCATGGTGACTGTTGTATTCAATCCCGATGCAATTTCTGTGTTTCATCAACACTCTGATAGTCCACAGATTACAGAATGCCTCCAGATGTGCATCGGAAACTACTACAGGTCTTCCAGGGAACGATCAAAGCGTAGACTGTTTGAGACATTACTCACATGGAGGTTAGTGCGCATGGTGAATGTTGTATTCAATCCCGATGCAATTTCTGTGTTTCATCAACCCTTTGAAGGTCCACAGATTACTGAATGCCCCAAGATGTGCATCGGACACAACTACTGGTCTTGCAATGAACGATCAAAGCGTAGACTGTTTGAGACATTACTCCCATGGAGGAAAGTGCGCGTTGTGACTGTTGTATTCAATCCTGATGCAATTTCTGTGTTTCATCAACACTCTGATAGTCCACAGATTACAGAATGCCTCCAGATGTGCATCGGAAACTACTACAGGTCTTCCAGGGAACGATCAAAGCGTAGACTGTTTGAGACATTACTCCCATGGAGGAAAGTGCGCATGGTGACTGTTGTATTCAATCCCGATGCAATTCCTGTGTTTCATCAACACTCTGATAGTCCGCAGATTACAGAATGCCTCCATATGTGCATCGGAAACTAATGCTGGTCTTCCATGGAAGGATCAAAGCGTAAAATGTTGAGACATTACTCCCATGGAGGAAAGTGCGCATGGTGACTGTTGTATTCAATCCCGATGCAATTTCTGTGTTTGAGCAAAACTCTGATAGTTTACAGATTACAGAATGCCTCCAGATGTGCATTGGAAACTACTACTGGTCTTGCAGGGAACGATCAAACCGTAGGCTGTTTGAGACAATACTCCCATGGAGGAAAGTGCACATGGTGACTGTTGTATTCAATCCCGATGCTATTTCTGTGTTTCATTAACACTCTGATAGTCCCCAGATTACAGAATGCCTCCAGATGTGCATCGGAAACTACTACTGGTCTTCCAGGGAACGATCAAAGCGTAGACTGTTTGAGACATTACTCCCATGGAGGAAAGTGCGCGTTGTGACTGTTGTATTCAATCCTGATGCAATTTCTGTGTTTCATCAACACTCTGATAGTCCACAGATTACAGAATGCCTCCAGATGTGCATCGGAAACTACTACTGGTCAAGCAGGGAACGATCAAAGCGTAGACTGTTTGAGACATTACTCCCATGGAGGGAAGTGTGCATGGTGTCTGTTGTATTCAATCCCGATGCAATTTCTGTGTTTCATCAACACTCTGATAGTCCACACATTACAGAATGCACCCATATGTGCATCGGAAACTAATACTGGTCTTCCAGGAAAGGATCAAAGCGTAAAATGTTGAGACATTACTTTCATGGAGGAAAGTGCGCATGGTGACAGTTGTATTCAATCCCGATGCAATTTCTGTGTTTCATCAACACTCTGATAGTCCACAGATTACAGAATGCCTCCAGATGTGCATCGGAAACTACTACAGGTCTTCCAGGGAACGATCAAAGCGTAGACTGTTTGAGACATTACTCACATGGAGGTTAGTGCGCATGGTGAATGTTGTATTCAATCCCGATGCAATTTCTGTGTTTCATCAACCCTTTGAAGGTCCACAGATTACTGAATGCCCCAAGATGTGCATCGGACACAACTACTGGTCTTGCAATGAACGATCAAAGCGTAGACTGTTTGAGACATTACTCCCATGGAGGAAAGTGCGCGTTGTGACTGTTGTATTCAATCCTGATGCAATTTCTGTGTTTCATCAACACTCTGATAGTCCACAGATTACAGAATGCCTCCAGATGTGCATCGGAAACTACTACAGGTCTTCCAGGGAACGATCAAAGCGTAGACTGTTTGAGACATTACTCCCATGGAGGAAAGTGCGCATGGTGACTGTTGTATTCAATCCCGATGCAATTCCTGTGTTTCATCAACACTCTGATAGTCCGCAGATTACAGAATGCCTCCATATGTGCATCGGAAACTAATGCTGGTCTTCCATGGAAGGATCAAAGCGTAAAATGTTGAGACATTACTCCCATGGAGGAAAGTGCGCATGGTGACTGTTGTATTCAATCCCGATGCAATTTCTGGGTTTGAGCAAAACTCTGATAGTTTACAGATTACAGAATGCCTCCAGATGTGCATTGGAAACTACTACTGGTCTTGCAGGGAACGATCAAACCGTAGGCTGTTTGAGACAATACTCCCATGGAGGAAAGTGCACATGGTGACTGTTGTATTCAATCCCGATGCTATTTCTGTGTTTCATTAACACTCTGATAGTCCCCAGATTACAGAATGCCTCCAGATGTGCATCGGAAACTACTACTGGTCTTCCAGGGAACGATCAAAGCGTAGAGAGTTTGAGACATAACTCCCATGGAAGAAAGTGCGCATGGTGACTGTTGTATTCAATCCCGATGCAATTCCTGTGTTTCATCAACACTCTGATAGTCCACAGATTACAGAATGCCTCCATATGTGCATCGGAAACTAATACTGGTCTTCCATGGAAGGATTAAAGCGTAAAATGTTGAGACATTACTCCCATGGAGGAAAGTGCGCATGGTGACTGTCGTATTCAATCCCGATGCAATTTCTGTGTTTCATCAAAACTTTGAAGGTACACAGATTACAGAATGCCTCCAGATGTGCATCGGAAACTACTACTGGTCAAGCAGGGAACGATCAAAGCGTAGACTGTTTGAGACATTACTCCCATGGAGGGAAGTGTGCATGGTGTCTGTTGTATTCAATCCCGATGCAATTTCTGTGTTTCATCAATACTCTGATAGTCCACACATTACAGAATGCCCCCATATGTGCATCGGAAACTAATACTGGTCTTCCAGGAAAGGATCAAAGCGTAAAATGTTGAGACATTACTCCCAAGGAGGAAAGTGCGCATGGTGACTGTTGTATTCAATCCCGATGCAATTTCTGTGTTTCATCAACACTCTGATAGTCCACAGATTACAGAATGCCTCCAGATGTGCATCGGAAACTACTACAGGTCTTCCAGGGAACGATCAAAGCGTAGACTGTTTGAGACATTAGTCACATGGAGGGTAGTGCGCATGGTGACTGTTGTATTCAATCCCGATGCAATTTCTGTGTTTCATCAACACTTTGAAGGTCCACAGATTACAGAATGCCTCAAGATGTGCATCGGACACAACTACTGGTCTTGCAATGAACGATCAAAGCGTAGACTGTTTAAGACATTACTCCAATGGAGGAAAGTGGGCATGGTGACTGTTGTATTCAATCCTGATGCAATTTCTGTGTTTCATCAACACTCTGATAGTCCACACATTACGGAATGTCAGAAGATGTGCATCGGAAACTACTACTGGTCTTCCAGGGATCGATCAAAGCGTAAACTTTTTGAGACATTACTCCCATGGAGGAAAGTGCGCATGGTGACTGTTCTATTCAATCCCGACTCAATTTCTGTGTTTCATCAACACTTTGAAAGTCCACACATTACAGAACGCCTCCAGATGTGCATCGGAAACTACTACTGGTCAAGCAGGGAACGATCAAAGCGTAGACTGTTTGAGACATTACTCCCATGGAGGGAAGTGTGCATGGTGTCTGTTGTATTCAATCCCGATGCAATTTCTGTGTTTCATCAACACTCTGATAGTCCACACATTACAGAATGCCCCCATATGTGCATCGGAAACTAATACTGGTCTTCCAGGAAAGGATCAAAGCGTAAAATGTTGAGACATTACTTTCATGGAGGAAAGTGCGCATGGTGACTGTTGTATTCAATCCCGATGCAATTTCTGTGTTTCATCAACACTCTGATAGTCCACAGATTACAGAATGCCTCCAGATGTGCATCGGAAACTACTACAGGTCTTCCAGGGAACGATCAAAGCGTAGACTGTTTGAGACATTACTCACATGGAGGTTAGTGCGCATGGTGAATGTTGTATTCAATCCCGATGCAATTTCTGTGTTTCATCAACCCTTTGAAGGTCCACAGATTACTGAATGCCCCAAGATGTGCATCGGACACAACTACTGGTCTTGCAATGAACGATCAAAGCGTAGACTGTTTGAGACATTACTCCCATGGAGGAAAGTGCGCGTTGTGACTGTTGTATTCAATCCTGATGCAATTTCTGTGTTTCTTCAACACTCTGATAGTCCACACATTACGGAATGTCAGAAGATGTGCATCGGAAACTACTACTGGTCTTCCAGGGAACGATCAAAGCGTAAACTGTTTGAGACATTACTCACATGGAGGAAAGTGCGCATGGTGACTGTTGTATACAATCCCGAGGCAATTTCTGTGTTTCATCAACACTTTGAAAGTCCACACATTACAGAACGCCTCCAGATGTGCATCGGAAACTACTACTGGTCAAGCAGGGAACGATCAAAACGTAGACTGTTTGAGACATTACTCCCATGGAGGGAAGTGCGCATGGTGTCTGTTGTATTCAATCCCGATGCAATTTCTGTGTTTCATCAACACTCTGATAGTCCACACATTACAGAATGCCCCCATATGTTCATCGGAAACTAATACTGGCCTTCCAGGGAAGGATCAAAGCGTAAAATGTTGAGACATTACTCCCATGGAGGAAAGTGCGCATGGTGACTGTTGTATTCAATCCCGATGCCATTTCTGTGTTTGAGCAAAACTCTGATAGTTTACAGATTACAGACTCCCTTCAGATGTGCATCGGAAACTACTACTGGTCTTGCAGCGAACGATCAAACCGTAGACTGTTTGAGACATTACTCCCATGGAGGAAAGTGCGCATGGTGACTGTTGTATTCAATCCTGATGCAATTTCTGTGTTTCATCAACACTCTGATAGTCCACACATTATAGAATGCCCCCAGATGTGCATCGGAAACTACTACTCGCCTTCCAATGAACGATCAAAGCGTAGACTGTTTGAGACATTACTCCTATGGAGGAAAGTGCTCATGGTGACTGTTGTATTCAATCCCGATGCAGTTTCTGTGTTTCATCAACACTCAGATAATTCACAGATTACAGAATGCCTCCAGATGTGCATCGGAAACTATTACATTGACTTCCAGGGAACGATCAAAGAGTAGACTGTTTGAGACATTACTCCCATGGAGGAAATTGCGCATGGTGACTGTTGTATTCAATCCCGATACAATTTCTGTGTTACATCAACACTCTGATAATCCACAGATTACAGAATGCCTCCAGATGTGCATCGGAAACTGCTACTGGTCTTCAAGGGAACGATCAAAGCGTAAACTGTTTGAGACATTACTCCCATGGAGAAAAGCCTGCATGTTGCCTGTTGTATACAATCCCGATGCACTTTCTGTGTTTCATCAACACTTTGAAGGTCCACAGATTACAGAATGCCTCCAGATGTGCATCGGAAACTACTACTGGTGTTCCAGGGAACGATCAAAACGTAGACCGTTTGAGACATTACTCCCATGGAGGAAAATGCGAATGATGACTGTTGTTTTCAATCCCGAGGCAATTTCTGTGTTTCATCAACACTTTGAAGGTCCACAGATTACAGAATGCCTCCAGATGTGCATCGGAAACTACAACTTGTCTTGCAATGAACGATCAAACCGTAGACTGTTTGAGACATTACTCCCATGGAGGAAAGAGTGCATGGTCACTGTTGTATTCAATCCTGATGCAATTTCTGTGTTTCATCAACACTCTGATAGTCCACACATTATAGAATGCCCCCATATGTGCATCGGAACTACGACTGGCCCTCCAGGGAACGATCAAAGCGTAAACTGTTTGAGACATTCCTCCCATGGAGAACAGTGCACATGGTGACTGTTGTATTCAATCCCGATGCAGTTTCTGTGTTTCATCAACACTCAGATAATTCACAGATTACAGAATGCCTCCAGATGTGCATCGGAAACTATTACATTGACTTCCAGGGAACGATCAAAGAGTAGACTGTTTGAGACATTACTCCCATGGAGGAAATTGCGCATGGTGACTGTTGTATTCAATCCCGATACAATTTCTGTGTTACATCAACACTCTGATAATCCACAGATTACAGAATGCCTCCAGATGTGCATCGGAAACTGCTACTGGTCTTCAAGGGAACGATCAAAGCGTAAACTGTTTGAGACATTACTCCCATGGAGATAAGCCTGCATGTTGCCTGTTGTATACAATCCCGATGCACTTTCTGTGTTTCATCAACACTTTGAAGGTCCACAGATTACAGAATGCCTCCAGATGTGCATCGGAAACTACTACTGGTGTTCCAGGGAACGATCAAAACGTAGACCGTTTGAGACATTACTCCCATGGAGGAAAATGCGAATGATGACTGTTGTTTTCAATCCCGAGGCAATTTCTGTGTTTCATCAACACTTTGAAGGTCCACAGATTACAGAATGCCTCCAGATGTGCATCGGAAACTACAACTTGTCTTGCAATGAACGATCAAACCGTAGACTGTTTAAGACATTACTCCCATGGAGGAAAGAGTGCATGGTCACTGTTGTATTCAATCCCGATGCAGTTTCTGTGTTTCATCAACACTCAGATAATTCACAGATTACAGAATGCCTCCAGATGTGCATCGGAAACTATTACATTGACTTCCAGGGAACGATCGAAGCGTAGACTGTTTGAGACATTACTCGAATGGAGAAAATTGCGCATGGTGACAGTTCTATTCAATCCCGATGCAATATCTGTGTTTCATCAACACTCTGATAGTCCACAGATTACAGAATGCCTCCAGATGAGAATCGGAAACTACTACTGGTCTTCCAGGGAACCATCAAAGCGTAGACTGTTTGAGACATTACTCCCATGGAGGAAAGTGCGCATGGTGACTGTTGTATTCAATCCCGATGCAATTTCTGTGTTTCATCAACACCCAGATAGTTCACAGATTACAGGATGCCTCCAGATGTGCATCGGAAACTACTACTGGTCTTCCAGGGAACGATCAAAGCGTAGACTGTTTGAGACATAACTCACATGGACGAAAGTGCGCATGGTGACAGTTGTATTCAATCCCGAGGCAATTTCTGTGTTTCATCAACACTTTGAAAGTCCACACATTACAGAACGCCTCCAGATGTGCATCGGAAACTACTACTGGTCAAGCAGGGAACGATCAAAGCGTAGACTGTTTGAGACATTACTCCCATGGAGGAAAGTGCGCATGGTGACAGTTGTATTCAATCCCGAGGCAATTTCTGTGTTTCATCAACACTTTGAAAGTCCACACATTACAGAACGCCTCCAGATGTGCATCGGAAACTACTACTGGTCAAGCAGGGAACGATCAAAGCGTATCCTGTTTGAGACATTACTCACATGGAGGGTATTGAGCATGGTGACTGTTGTATTCAATACCCGATGCAATTTCTGTGTTTCATCAACACTTTGAAGGTCCACAGATTAAAGAATGCCTCAAGATGTGCATCGGACACAACTACTGGTCTTGCAATGAACGATCAAAGCGTAGACTGTTTGAGACATTACTCCCATGGAGGAAAGTGCGCATGGAGACTGTTGTATTCAATCCTGATGCAATTTCTATGTTTCATCAACACTCTGATAGTCCACACATTACGGAATGTCAGAAGATGTGCATCGGAAACTACTACTGGTCTTCCACGCAACGATCAAAGCGTAAACTGTTTGAGACATTACTCCCATGGAGGGAAGTGCGCATGGTGACTGTTGTATTAAATCCCGATGCAATTTCTGTGTTTCATCAACACTCTGATAGTCCACACATTACAGAATGTCAGAAAATGTGCATCGGAAACTACTACTGGTCTTCCAGGGAACGATCAAAGCGTAAACTGTTTGAGACATTACTCCCATGGAGAAAAGCCTGCATGGTGCCTGTTGTATACAATCCCGATGCACTTTCTGTGTTTCATCAACACTGTGAATGTCCGCAGAATACAGAATTCCTCCAGATGTGCATCGGAAACTACTACTGGTGTTCCAGGGAACGATCAAAAAGTAGACAGTTTGAGACATTACTCCCATGGAGGAAAATGCGAATGATGACTGTTGTATTCAATCCCGAGGCAATTTCTGTGTTTTATCAACACTTTGAAGGTCCACAGATTACAGAATGCCTCCAGATGTGCATCGGAAACTACTACTTGTCTTGCAATGAACGATCAAACCGTAGACTGTTTGAGACATTACTCCCATGGAGGAAAGTGTGCATGGTCACTGTTGTATTCAATCCTGATGCAATTTCTGTGTTTCATCAACACTCTGATAGTCCACACATTATAGAATGCCCCCAGATGTGCATCGGAAACTACGACTGGTCTTCCAGGGAACGATCAAAGCGTAAACTGTTTGAAACATTACTCCCATGGAGAACAATGCACATGGTGACTGTTGTATTCATTCCCGATGCAATTTCTGGGTGTCATCAACACTCTGATAGTCCACAGATTACAAAATGCCTCCTGATGTGCATCGGAAAGTACTACAGGTCTTCCAGGGAACGATCAAACCGTAGACTGTTTGAGACATTACTCCCATGGAGGAAAGTGCGCATGGTGACTGTTGTATTCAATCTCGATGCAATTTCTGTGTTTCATCAACACTCTGATAGTCCACAGATTACAGAATGCCTCCAGATGTGCATCGGAAACTACTACTGGTCTTCCAGGGAACGATAAAAACGTAGACTGTTTGAGACATTACTCCCATGGAGGAAAGTGCGCTTGGTGACTGTTGTATTCAATCTCGATGCAATTTCTGTGTTTAATCAACACTTTGAAGGTCCACAGATCACAGAGAGCCTCCAGATGTGCATCGGAAACTACTACTGGTCTGCCAGGGAACGATCAAAGCGTAGACTGCTTGAGACATTACACCTATGGAGGGAAGTGCTTATGGTGACTGTTGTATTCAATCCCGATGCAGTTTCTGTGTTTCATCAACACTCTGAAGGTCCACAGATTTCAGAATGCCTCCAGATGTGCATCGGAAATTATTACATTGACTTCCAGGGAACGATCGAAGCGTAGACTGTTTGAGACATTACTCGAATGGAGAAAATTGCGCATGGTGACGGTTGTATTCAATCCCGATGCAATATCTGTGTTTCATCAACACTCTGATAGTAAACAGATTACAGAATGCCTCCAGATGAGAATCGGAAACTACTACTGGTTTTCCAGGGAACCATCAAAGGGTAGACTGTTTGAGACATTACTCCCATGGAGGAAAGTGCGCATGGTGACTGTTGTATTCAATCCCGATGCAATTTCTGTGTTTCATCAACACTCAGATAGTTCACAGATTACAGGATGCCTCCAGATGTGCATCGGAAACTAATACTGGTCTTCCAGGGAACGATCAAAGCGTAGACTGTTTGAGACATTACTCACATGGAGGAAAGTGCGCATGGTGACAGTTGTATTCAATCCCGAGGCAATTTCTGTGTTTCATCAACACTTTGAAAGTCCACACATTACAGAACGCCTCCAGATCTGCATCGGAAACTACTACTGGTCAAGCAGGGAACGATCAAAGCGTAGACTGTTTGAGACATTACTCCCATGGAGGAAAGTGCGCATGGTGACAGTTGTATTCAATCCCGAGGCAATTTCTGTGTTTCATCAACACTTTGAAAGTCCACACATTACAGAACGCCTCCAGATGTGCATCGGAAACTACTACTGGTCAAGCAGGGAACGATCAAAGCATATCCTGTTTGAGACATTACTCACATGGAGGGTAGTGAGCATGGTGACTGTTGTATTCAATACCCGATGCAATTTCTGTGTTTCATCAACACTTTGAAGGTCCACAGATTAAAGATTGCCTCAAGATGTGCATCGGACACAACTACTGGTCTTGCAATGAACGATCAAAGCGTAGACTGTTTGAGACATTACTCCCATGGAGGAAAGTGCGCATGGTGACTGTTGTATTCAATCCTGATGCAATTTCTATGTTTCATCAACACTCTGATAGTCCACACATTACGGAATGTCAGAAGATGTGCATCGGAAACTACTACTGGTCTTCCAGGGAACGATCAAAGCGTAAACTGTTTGAGACATTACTCCCATGGGGGAAAGTGCGCATGGTGACTGTTGTATTCAATCCCGAGGCAATTTCTGTGTTTCATCAACACTTTGAAAGTCCACACATTACAGAACGCCTCCAGATGTGCATCGGAAACTACTACTGGTCAAGCAGGGAACGATCAAAGCGTAGACTGTTTGAGACATTACTCCCATGGAGGGAAGTGCGCATGGTGACTGTTGTATTCAATCCCGATGCAATTTCTGTGTTTCATCAACACTCTGATAGTCCACACATTACAGAATGCCCCCATATGTGCATCGGAAACTAATACTGGTCTTCCAGGGAAGGATCAAAGCGTAAAATGTTGAGACATTACTCCCATGGAGGAAAGTGCGCATGGTGACTGTTGTATTCAATCCCGATGCAATTTCTGTGTTTCATCAACACTCTGATAGTCCACAGATTACAGAATGCCTCCAGATGTGCATCGGAAGCTACTACAGGTCTTCCAGGGAACGATCAAAGCGTAGACTGATTGAGACATTACTCCCATGGAGGAAAGTGCGCATGGTGACTGTTGTATTCCATCCCGATGCAATTTCTGTGTTTCATCAACACTTTAAAGGTCCACAGAATACAGAATGCCTCCAGATGTGCATCGGAAACTACTACTGGTTTTGCAATGAACGATCAAAGCGTAGACTGTTTGAGACAATACTCCCATGGTGGAAAGTGCGCATGGTGACTGTTGTATTAAATCCCGATGCAATTTCTGTGTTTCATCAACACTCTGATAGTCCACACATTACAGAATGTCAGAAAATGTCCATCGGAAACTACTACTGGTCTTCCAGGGAACGATCAAAGCGTAAACTGTTTGAGACATTACTCCCATGGAGAAAAGCCTGCATGGTGCCTGTTGTATACAATCCCGATGTACTTTCTGTGTTTCATCAACACTGTGAATGTCCACAGAATACAGAATGCCTCCAGATGTGCATCGGAAACTACTACTGGTGTTCCAGGGAACGATCAAAACGTAGACAGTTTGAGACATTACTCCCATGGAGGAAAATGCGAATGATGACTGTTGTATTCAATCCCGAGGCAATTTCTGTGTTTTTAATCAACACTTTGAAGGTCCACAGATTACAGAATGCCTCCAGATGTGCATCGGAAACTACTACTTGTCTTGCAATGAACGATCAAACCGTAGACTGTTTGAGACATTACTCCCATGGAGGAAAGTGTGCATGGTCACTGTTGTATTCAATCCTGATGCAAATTCTGTGTTTCATCGACACTCTGATAGTCCACACATTATAGAATGCCCCCAGATGTGCATCGGAAACTACGACTGGTCTTCCAGGGAACGATCAAAGCGTAAACTGTTTGAAACATTACTCCCATGGAGAACAGTGCACATGGTGACTGTTGTATTCAATCCCGATGCAATTTCTGGGTGTCATCAACACTCTGATAGTCCACAGATTACAAAATGCCTCCTGATGTGCATCGGAAAGTACTACAGGTCTTCCAGGGAACGATCATACCGTAGACTGTTTGAGACATTACTCCCATGGAGGAAAGTACGCATGGTGACTGTTGTATTCAATCTCGATGCAATTTCTGTGTTTCATCAACACTTTGAAGGTCCACAGATTACAGAATGCCTCCAGATGTGCATCGGAAACTACTACTGGTCTTCCAGGGAACGATCAAAGCGTAGACTGTTTGAGACATTACTCACATGCAGGAACGTGCGCAAGGTGGCTGTTGTATTCAATCCCGATGCAGTTTCTGTGTTTCATCACCACTTTGATGTCCACAGATTACAGAATGCCTCCAGATGTGCATCGGAAACTACTACTGGTCTTCCAGGGAACGATCAAAGCGTAAACTGCTTGAGACATTACTCCTATGGAGGAAAGTGCTCATGGTGACTGTTGTATTCAATCCCGATGCAGTTTCTGTGTTTCATCAACACTCTGAAGGTCCACAGATTACAGAATGCATCCAGATGTGTATCGGAAACTATTACATTGACTTCCAGGGAACGATCAAAGCGTAGACTGTTTGAGACATTACTCCCATGGAGGAAATTGCGCGTGGTGACTGTTATATTCAATCCCGATACAATTTTTGTGTTTCAACAACACTCAGATAGTCCACAGATTATAGGATGCCTCCAGATGTGCATCGGAAACTACTACTGGTCTTCCAGGGAACGATCAAAGCGTAGACTGTTTGAGACATTACTCACATGGAGGGTAGTGCGCATGGTGACTGTTGTATTCAATCCTGATACAATTTCTGTGGTTCATCAACACTTTGAAGGTCCACAGATTACAGAATGCCTCAAGATGTGCATCGGACACAACAACTGGTCTTGCAATGAACGATTAAAGCGTAGACTGTTTGAGACATTACTCCCATGGAGGAAAGTGCGCATGGTGACTGTTGTATTCAATCCTGATGCAATTTCTGTGTTTCATCAACAGTCTGATAGTCCACAGATTACAGAATGCCTCCAGATGAGAATCGGAAACTACTACTGGTCTTCCAGGGAACCATCAAAGCGTAGACTGTTTGAGACATTACTCCCATGGAGGAAATTGCGCATGGTGACTGTTGTATTCAATCCCGATGCAATTTCTGTGTTTCATCAACACTCAGATAGTCCACAGATTACAGGATGCCTCCAGATGTGTATCGGAAACTACTACTGGTCTTCCAGGGAACGACCAAAGCGTAGACTGTTTGAGACATTACTCACATGGAGGGTAGTGCGCATGGTGACTGTTGTATTCAATCCTGATACAATTTCTGTGGTTCATCAACACTTTGAAGGTCCACAGATTACAAAATGCCTCAAGATGTGCATCGGACACAACAACTGGTCTTGCAATGAACGATCAAAGCGTAGACTGTTTGAGACATTACTCCCATGGAGGAAAGTGCGCATGGTGACTGTTGTATTCAATCCTGATGCAATTTCTGTGTTTCATCAACACTCTGATATTCCACACATTACGGAATGTCAGAAGATGTGCATCGGAAACTACTACTGGTCTTCCAGGGAACGATCAAAGCGTAAACTGTTTGAGACATTACTCCAGTGGAGGAAAGTGCACATGGTGACTGTTGTATTCAATCCCGATGCAATTTCTGTGTTTCATTAACACTCTGAGAGTCCACAGATTACAGAATGCCTCCAGATGTGCATCGGAAACTACTACTGGTCTTCCAGGGGACGATAAAAGCGTAGACAGTTTGAGACATTACTCCCATGGAGGAAAGTGCACATGGTGACTGTTGTATTCAATCCCGAGGCAATTTCTGTGTTTCATCAACACTTTGAAAGTCCACACATTACAGAACGCCTTCAGATGTGCATCGGAAACTACTACTAGTCAAGCAGGGAACGATCAAAGCGTAGACTGTTTGAGACATTACTCCCATGGAGAAAAGTGCGCATGGTGTCTGTTGTATTGAATCCCGATGCAATTTCTGTGTTTCATCAACACTCTGATAGTCCACACATTACCGAATGCCCCCATATGTGCATCGGAAACTAATACTGGTCTTCCAGGGAAGGATCAAAGCGTAAAATGTTGAGACATTACTCCCATGGAGGAAAGTGCGCATGGTGACTGTTGCATTCAATCCCGATGCAATTTCTGTGTTTGAGCAAAACTCTGATAGTTTACAGATTACAGAATGCCTCCAGATGTGCATCGGAAACTACTACTGGTGTTGCAGGGAACGATCAAACCGTAGACTGTTTGAGACATTACTCCCATGGAGGAAAGTGCGCATGGTGACTGTTGTATTCAATCCTGATGCAATTTCTGTGTTTCATCAACACTATGATAGTCCACACATTATAGAATGCCCCCAGATGTGCATCGGAAACTACTACTAGTCTTCCAATAAACGATCAAAGCGTAAACTGTTTGAGACATTACTCCCATGGAGGAAAGTGCACATGGTGACTGTTGATTTCAATCCCGATGAAATTTCTGTGTTTCATCAACACTCTGATAGTCCACAGATTACAGAATGCCTCCAGATGTTCTTCGGAAACTACTACAGGTCTTCCAGTTAACGATCAAAGCGTAGACTGATTGAGACATTTTTCCCATGGAGGAAAGTGCGAATGGTGACTGTTGTATTCCATCCCGATGAGATTTCTGTGTTTCATCAACACTTTGAAGGTCCACAGATTACAGAATGCCTCCAGATGTGCATCGGAAACTAGTACTGGTCTTGCAATGAACGATCAAAGCGTATACTGTTTGAGACATTACTCCCATGGAGGAAAGTGTGCATGGTCACTGTTGTATTCAATCCTGATGCAATTTCTGTGTTTCATCAACACTCTGATAGTCCACACATTATAGAATGCCCCCAGAAGTGCATCGGAAACTACGACTGGTCTTCCAGGGAACGATCAAAGCGTAGACTGCTTGAGACATTACACCTATGGAGGGAAGTGCTTATGGTGACTGTTGTATTCAATCCCGATGCAGTTTCTGTGTTTCATCAACACTCTGAAGGTCCACAGATTTCAGAATGCCTCCAGATGTGCATCGGAAACTATTACATTGACTTCCAGGGAACGATCGAAGCGTAGACTGTTTGAGACATTACTCGAATGGAGAAAATTGCGCATGGTGACGGTTGTATTCAATCCCGATGCAATATCTGTGTTTCATCAACACTCTGATAGTCCACAGATTACAGAATGCCTCCAGATGAGAATCGGAAACTACTACTGGTTTTCCAGGGAACCATCAAAGCGTAGACTGTTTGAGACATTACTCCCATGGAGGAAAGTGCGCATGGTGACTGTTGTATTCAATCCCGATGCAATTTCTGTGTTTCATCAACACTCAGATAGTTCACAGATTACAGGATGCCTCCAGATGTGCATCGGAAACTAATACTGGTCTTCCAGGGAACGATCAAAGCGTAGACTGTTTGAGACATTACTCACATGGAGGAAAGTGCGCATGGTGACAGTTGTATTCAATCCCGAGGCAATTTCTGTGTTTCATCAACACTTTGAAAGTCCACACATTACAGAACGCCTCCAGATGTGCATCGGAAACTACTACTGGTCAAGCAGGGAACGATCAAAGCGTAGACTGTTTGAGACATTACTCCCATGGAGGAAAGTGCGCATGGTGACAGTTGTATTCAATCCCGAGGCAATTTCTGTGTTTCATCAACACTTTGAAAGTCCACACATTACAGAACGCCTCCAGATGTGCATCGGAAACTACTATTGGTCAAGCAGGGAACGATCAAAGCATATCCTGTTTGAGACATTACTCACATGGAGGGTAGTGAGCATGGTGACTGTTGTATTCAATACCCGATGCAATTTCTGTGTTTCATCAACACTTTGAAGGTCCACAGATTAAAGAATGCCTCAAGATGTGCATCGGACACAACTACTGGTCTTGCAATGAACGATCAAAGCGTAGACTGTTTGAGACATTACTCCCATGGAGGAAAGTGCGCATGGTGACTGTTGTATTCAATCCTGATGCAATTTCTATGTTTCATCAACACTCTGATAGTCCACACATTACGGAATGTCAGAAGATGTGCATCGGAAACTACTACTGGTCTTCCAGGGAACGATCAAAGCGTAAACTGTTTGAGACATTACTCCCATGGAGGAAAGTGCGCATGGTGACTGTTGTATTCAATCCCGAGGCAATTTCTGTGTTTCATCAACACTTTGAAAGTCTTCACATTACAGAACGCCTCCAGATGTGCATCGGAAACTACTACTGGTCATGCAGGGAACGATCAAAGCGTAGACTGTTTGAGACATTACTCCCATGGAGGGAAGTGCGCATGGTGACTGTTGTATTCAATCCCGATGCAATTTCTGTGTTTCATCAACACTCTGATAGTCCACACATTACAGAATGCCCCCATATGTGCATCGGAAACTAATACTGGTCTTCCAGGGAAGGATCAAAGCGTAAAATGTTGAGACATTACTCCCATGGAGGAAAGTGCGCATGGTGACTGTTGTATTCAATCCCGATGCAATTTCTGTGTTTCATCAACACTCTGATAGTCCACAGATTACAGAATGCCTCCAGATGTGCATCGGAAACTACTACAGGTCTTCCAGGGAACGATCAAAGCGTACACTGATTGAGACATTACTCCCATGGAGGAAAGTGCGCATGGTGACTGTTGTATTCCATCCCGATGCAATTTCTGTGTTTCATCAACACTTTGAAGGTCCACAGAATACAGAATGCCTCCAGATGTGCATCGGAAACTACTACTGGTCTTGCAATGAACGATCAAAGCGTAGACTGTTTGAGACAATACTCCCATGGTGGAAAGTGCGCATGGTGACTGTTGTATTAAATCCCGATGCAATTTCTGTGTTTCATCAACACTCTGATAGTCCACACATTACAGAATGTCAGAAAAAGTGCATCGGAAACTACTACTGGTCTTCCAGGGAACGATCAAAGCGTAAACTGTTTGAGACATTACTCCCATGGAGAAAAGCCTGCATGGTGCCTGTTGTATACAATCCCGATGTACTTTCTGTGTTTCATCAACACTGTGAATGTCCACAGAATACAGAATGCCTCCAGATGTGCATCGGAAACTACTACTGGTGTTCCAGGGAACGATCAAAACGTAGACAGTTTGAGACATTACTCCCATGGAGGAAAATGCGAATGATGACTGTTGTATTCAATCCCGAGGCAATTTCTGTGTTTTTAATCAACACTTTGAAGGTCCACAGATTACAGAATGCCTCCAGATGTGCATCGGAAACTACTACTTGTCTTGCAATGAACGATCAAACCGTAGACTGTTTGAGACATTACTCCCATGGAGGAAAGTGTGCATGGTCACTGTTGTATTCAATCCTGATGCAATTTCTGTGTTTCATCGACACTCTGATAGTCCACACATTATAGAATGCCCCCAGATGTGCATCGGAAACTACGACTGGTCTTCCAGGGAACGATCAAAGCGTAAACTGTTTGAAACATTACTCCCATGGAGAACAGTGCACATGGTGACTGTTGTATTCAATCCCGATGCAATTTCTGGGTGTCATCAACACTCTGATAGTCCACAGATTACAAAATGCCTCCTGATGTGCATCGGAAAGTACTACAGGTCTTCCAGGGAACGATCATACCGTAGACTGTTTGAGACATTACTCCCATGGAGGAAAGTACGCATGGTGACTGTTGTATTCAATCTCGATGCAATTTCTGTGTTTCATCAACACTTTGAAGGTCCACAGATTACAGAATGCCTCCAGATGTGCATCGGAAACTACTACTGGTCTTCCAGGGAACGATCAAAGCGTAGACTGTTTGAGACATTACTCACATGCAGGAACGTGCGCAAGGTGGCTGTTGTATTCAATCCCGATGCAATATCTGTGTTTCATCACCACTTTGATGTCCACAGATTACAGAATGCCTCCAGATGTGCATCGGAAACTACTACTGGTCTTCCAGGGAACGATCAAAGCGTAAACTGCTTGAGACATTACTCCTATGGAGGAAAGTGCTCATGGTGACTGTTGTATTCAATCCCGATGCAGTTTCTGTGTTTCATCAACACTCTGAAGGTCCACAGATTACAGAATGCATCCAGATGTGTATCGGAAACTATTACATTGACTTCCAGGGAACGATCAAAGCGTAGACTGTTTGAGACATTACTCCCATGGAGGAAATTGCGCGTGGTGACTGTTATATTCAATCCCGATGCAATTTTTGTGTTTCATCAACACTCAGATAGTCCACAGATTATAGGATGCCTCCAGATGTGCATCGGAAACTACTACTGGTCTTCCAGGGAACGATCAAAGCGTAGACTGTTTGAGACATTACTCACATGGAGGGTAGTGCGCATGGTGACTGTTGTATTCAATCCTGATACAATTTCTGTGGTTCATCAACACTTTGAAGGTCCACAGATTACAGAATGCCTCAAGATGTGCATCGGACACAACAACTGGTCTTGCAATGAACGATTAAAGCGTAGACTGTTTGAGACATTACTCCCATGGAGGAAAGTGCGCATGGTGACTGTTGTATTCAATCCTGATGCAATTTCTGTGTTTCATCAACAGTCTGATAGTCCACAGATTACAGAATGCCTCCAGATGAGAATCGGAAACTACTACTGGTCTTCCAGGGAACCATCAAAGCGTAGACTGTTTGAGACATTACTCCCATGGAGGAAATTGCGCATGGTGACTGTTGTATTCAATCCCGATGCAATTTCTGTGTTTCATCAACACTCAGATAGTCCACAGATTACAGGATGCCTCCAGATGTGTATCGGAAACTACTACTGGTCTTCCAGGGAACGATCAAAGCGTAGACTGTTTGAGACATTACTCACATGGAGGGTAGTGCGCATGGTGACTGTTGTATTCAATCCTGATACAATTTCTGTGGTTCATCAACACTTTGAAGGTCCACAGATTACAAAATGCCTCAAGATGTGCATCGGACACAACAACTGGTCTTGCAATGAACGATCAAAGCGTAGACTGTTTGAGACATTACTCCCATGGAGGAAAGTGCGCATGGTGACTGTTGTATTCAATCCTGATGCAATTTCTGTGTTTCATCAACACTCTGATATTCCACACATTACGGAATGTCAGAAGATGTGCATCGGAAACTACTACTGGTCTTCCAGGGAACGATCAAAGCGTAAACTGTTTGAGACATTACTCCAGTGGAGGAAAGTGCACATGGTGACTGTTGTATTCAATCCCGATGCAATTTCTGTGTTTCATTAACACTCTGATAGTCCACAGATTACAGAATGCCTCCAGATGTGCATCGGAAACTACTACTGGTCTTCCAGGGGACGATCAAAGCGTAGACAGTTTGAGACATTACTCCCATGGAGGAAAGTGCACATGGTGACTGTTGTATTCAATCCCGAGGCAATTTCTGTGTTTCATCAACACTTTGAAAGTCCACACATTACAGAACGCCTTCAGATGTGCATCGGAAACTACTACTAGTCAAGCAGGGAACGATCAAAGCGTAGACTGTTTGAGACATTACTCCCATGGAGAAAAGTGCGCATGGTGTCTGTTGTATTGAATCCCGATGCAATTTCTGTGTTTCATCAACACTCTGATAGTCCACACATTACCGAATGCCCCCATATGTGCATCGGAAACTAATACTGGTCTTCCAGGGAAGGATCAAAGCGTAAAATGTTGAGACATTACTCCCATGGAGGAAAGTGCGCATGGTGACTGTTGCATTCAATCCCGATGCAATTTCTGTGTTTGAGCAAAACTCTGATAGTTTACAGATTACAGAATGCCTCCAGATGTGCATCGGAAACTACTACTGGTGTTGCAGGGAACGATCAAACCGTAGACTGTTTGAGACATTACTCCCATGGAGGAAAGTGCGCATGGTGACTGTTGTATTCAATCCTGATGCAATTTCTGTGTTTCATCAACACTATGATAGTCCACACATTATAGAATGCCCCCAGATGTGCATCGGAAACTACTACTAGTCTTCCAATAAACGATCAAAGCGTAAACTGTTTGAGACATTACTCCCATGGAGGAAAGTGCACATGATGACTGTTGATTTCAATCCCGATGAAATTTCTGTGTTTCATCAACACTCTGATAGTCCACAGATTACAGAATGCCTCCAGATGTTCTTCGGAAACTACTACAGGTCTTCCAGTTAACGATCAAAGCGTAGACTGATTGAGACATTTTTCCCATGGAGGAAAGTGCGAATGGTGACTGTTGTATTCCATCCCGATGAAATTTCTGTGTTTCATCAACACTTTGAAGGTCCACAGATTACAGAATGCCTCCAGATGTGCATCGGAAACTAGTACTGGTCTTGCAATGAACGATCAAAGCGTATACTGTTTGAGACATTACTCCCATGGAGGAAAGTGTGCATGGTCACTGTTGTATTCAATCCTGATGCAATTTCTGTGTTTCATCAACACTCTGATAGTCCACACATTATAGAATGCCCCCAGATGTGCATCGGAAACTACGACTGGTCTTCCAGGGAACGATCAAAGCGTAGACTGCTTGAGACATTACACCTATGGAGGGAAGTGCTTATGGTGACTGTTGTATTCAATCCCGATGCAGTTTCTGTGTTTCATCAACACTCTGAAGGTCCACAGATTTCAGAATGCCTCCAGATGTGCATCGGAAACTATTACATTGACTTCCAGGGAACGATCGAAGCGTAGACTGTTTGAGACATTACTCGAATGGAGAAAATTGCGCATGGTGACGGTTGTATTCAATCCCGATGCAATATCTGTGTTTCATCAACACTCTGATAGTCCACAGATTACAGAATGCCTCCAGATGAGAATCGGAAACTACTACTGGTTTTCCAGGGAACCATCAAATCGTAGACTGTTTGAGACATTACTCCCATGGAGGAAAGTGCGCATGGTGACTGTTGTATTCAATCCCGATGCAATTTCTGTGTTTCATCAACACTCAGATAGTTCACAGATTACAGGATGCCTCCAGATGTGCATCGGAAACTAATACTGGTCTTCCAGGGAACGATCAAAGCGTAGACTGTTTGAGACATTACTCACATGGAGGAAAGTGCGCATGGTGACAGTTGTATTCAATCCCGAGGCAATTTCTGTGTTTCATCAACACTTTGAAAGTCCACACATTACAGAACGCCTCCAGATGTGCATCGGAAACTACTACTGGTCAAGCAGGGAACGATCAAAGCGTAGACTGTTTGAGACATTACTCCCATGGAGGAAAGTGCGCATGGTGACAGTTGTATTCAATCCCGAGGCAATTTCTGTGTTTCATCAACACTTTGAAAGTCCACACATTACAGAACGCCTCCAGATGTGCATCGGAAACTACTATTGGTCAAGCAGGGAACGATCAAAGCATATCCTGTTTGAGACATTACTCACATGGAGGGTAGTGAGCATGGTGACTGTTGTATTCAATACCCGATGCAATTTCTGTGTTTCATCAACACTTTGAAGGTCCACAGATTAAAGAATGCCTCAAGATGTGCATCGGACACAACTACTGGTCTTGCAATGAACGATCAAAGCGTAGACTGTTTGAGACATTACTCCCATGGAGGAAAGTGCGCATGGTGACTGTTGTATTCAATCCTGATGCAATTTCTATGTTTCATCAACACTCTGATAGTCCACACATTACGGAATGTCAGAAGATGTGCATCGGAAACTACTACTGGTCTTCCAGGGAACGATCAAAGCGTAAACTGTTTGAGACATTACTCCCATGGAGGAAAGTGCGCATGGTGACTGTTGTATTCAATCCCGAGGCAATTTCTGTGTTTCATCAACACTTTGAAAGTCCACACATTACAGAACGCCTCCAGATGTGCATCGGAAACTACTACTGGTCAAGCAGGGAACGATCACAGCGTAGACTGTTTGAGACATTACTCCCATGGAGGGAAGTGCGCATGGTGACTGTTGTATTCAATCCCGATGCAATTTCTGTGTTTCATCAACACTCTGATAGTCCACACATTACAGAATGCCCCCATATGTGCATCGGAAACTAATACTGGTCTTCCAGGGAAGGATCAAAGCGTAAAATGTTGAGACATTACTCCCATGGAGGAAAGTGCGCATGGTGACTGTTGTATTCAATCCCGATGCAATTTCTGTGTTTCATCAACACTCTGATAGTCCACAGATTACAGAATGCCTCCAGATGTGCATCGGAAACTACTACAGGTCTTCCAGGGAACGATCAAAGCGTACACTGATTGAGACATTACTCCCATGGAGGAAAGTGCGCATGGTGACTGTTGTATTCCATCCCGATGCAATTTCTGTGTTTCATCAACACTTTGAAGGTCCACAGAATACAGAATGCCTCCAGATGTGCATCGGAAACTACTACTGGTCTTGCAATGAACGATCAAAGCGTAGACTGTTTGAGACAATACTCCCATGGTGGAAAGTGCGCATGGTGACTGTTGTATTAAATCCCGATGCAATTTCTGTGTTTCATCAACACTCTGATAGTCCACACATTACAGAATGTCAGAAAAAGTGCATCGGAAACTACTACTGGTCTTCCAGGGAACGATCAAAGCGTAAACTGTTTGAGACATTACTCCCATGGAGAAAAGCCTGCATGGTGCCTGTTGTATACAATCCCGATGTACTTTCTGTGTTTCATCAACACTGTGAATGTCCACAGAATACAGAATGCCTCCAGATGTGCATCGGAAACTACTACTGGTGTTCCAGGGAACGATCAAAACGTAGACAGTTTGAGACATTACTCCCATGGAGGAAAATGCGAATGATGACTGTTGTATTCAATCCCGAGGCAATTTCTGTGTTTTTAATCAACACTTTGAAGGTCCACAGATTACAGAATGCCTCCAGATGTGCATCGGAAACTACTACTTGTCTTGCAATGAACGATCAAACCGTAGACTGTTTGAGACATTACTCCCATGGAGGAAAGTGTGCATGGTCACTGTTGTATTCAATCCTGATGCAATTTCTGTGTTTCATCGACACTCTGATAGTCCACACATTATAGAATGCCCCCAGATGTGCATCGGAAACTACGACTGGTCTTCCAGGGAACGATCAAAGCGTAAACTGTTTGAAACATTACTCCCATGGAGAACAGTGCACATGGTGACTGTTGTATTCAATCCCGATGCAATTTCTGGGTGTCATCAACACTCTGATAGTCCACAGATTACAAAATGCCTCCTGATGTGCATCGGAAAGTACTACAGGTCTTCCAGGGAACGATCATACCGTAGACTGTTTGAGACATTACTCCCATGGAGGAAAGTACGCATGGTGACTGTTGTATTCAATCTCGATGCAATTTCTGTGTTTCATCAACACTTTGAAGGTCCACAGATTACAGAATGCCTCCAGATGTGCATCGGAAACTACTACTGGTCTTCCAGGGAACGATCAAAGCGTAGACTGTTTGAGACATTACCCACATGCAGGAACGTGCGCAAGGTGGCTGTTGTATTCAATCCCGATGCAATTTCTGTGTTTCATCACCACTTTGATGTCCACAGATTACAGAATGCCTCCAGATGTGCATCGGAAACTACTACTGGTCTTCCAGGGAACGATCAAAGCGTAAACTGCTTGAGACATTACTCCTATGGAGGAAAGTGCTCATGGTGGCTGTTGTATTCAATCCCGATGCAGTTTCTGTGTTTCATCAACACTCTGAAGGTCCACAGATTACAGAATGCATCCAGATGTGTATCGGAAACTATTACATTGACTTCCAGGGAACGATCAAAGCGTAGACTGTTTGAGACATTACTCCCATGGAGGAAATTGCGCGTGGTGACTGTTATATTCAATCCCGATGCAATTTTTGTGTTTCATCAACACTCAGATAGTCCACAGATTACAGGATGCCTCCAGATGTGCATCGGAAACTACTACTGGTCTTCCAGGGAACGATCAAAGCGTAGACTGTTTGAGACATTACTCACATGGAGGGTAGTGCGCATGGTGACTGTTGTATTCAATCCTGATACAATTTCTGTGGTTCATCAACACTTTGAAGGTCCACAGATTACAGAATGCCTCAAGATGTGCATCGGACACAACAACTGGTCTTGCAATGAACGATCAAAGCGTAGACTGTTTGAGACATTACTCCCATGGAGGAAAGTGCGCATGGTGACTGTTGTATTCAATCCTGATGCAATTTCTGTGTTTCATCAACAGTCTGATAGTCCACAGATTACAGAATGCCTCCAGATGAGAATCGGAAACTACTACTGGTCTTCCAGGGAACCATCAAAGCGTAGACTGTTTGAGACATTACTCCCATGGAGGAAATTGCGCATGGTGACTGTTGTATTCAATCCCGATGCAATTTCTGTGTTTCATCAACACTCAGATAGTCCACAGATTACAGGATGCCTCCAGATGTGTATCGGAAACTACTACTGGTCTTCCAGGGAACGATCAAAGCGTAGACTGTTTGAGACATTACTCACATGGAGGGTAGTGCGCATGGTGACTGTTGTATTCAATCCTGATACAATTTCTGTGGTTCATCAACACTTTGAAGGTCCACAGATTACAGAATGCCTCAAGATGTGCATCGGACACAACAACTGGTCTTGCAATGAACGATCAAAGCGTAGACTGTTTGAGACATTACTCCCATGGAGGAAAGTGCGCATGGTGACTGTTGTATTCAATCCTGATGCAATTTCTGTGTTTCATCAACACTCTGATATTCCACACATTACGGAATGTCAGAAGATGTGCATCGGAAACTACTACTGGTCTTCCAGGGAACGATCAAAGCGTAAACTGTTTGAGACATTACTCCAGTGGAGGAAAGTGCACATGGTGACTGTTGTATTCAATCCCGATGCAATTTCTGTGTTTCATTAACACTCTGATAGTCCACAGATTACAGAATGCCTCCAGATGTGCATCGGAAACTACTACTGGTCTTCCAGGGGACGATCAAAGCGTAGACAGTTTGAGACATTACTCCCATGGAGGAAAGTGCACATGGTGACTGTTGTATTCAATCCCGAGGCAATTTCTGTGTTTCATCAACACTTTGAAAGTCCACACATTACAGAACGCCTTCAGATGTGCATCGGAAACTACTACTAGTCAAGCAGGGAACGATCAAAGCGTAGACTGTTTGAGACATTACTCCCATGGAGAAAAGTGCGCATGGTGTCTGTTGTATTGAATCCCGATGCAATTTCTGTGTTTCATCAACACTCTGATAGTCCACACATTACCGAATGCCCCCATATGTGCATCGGAAACTAATACTGGTCTTCCAGGGAAGGATCAAAGCGTAAAATGATGAGACATTACTCCCATGGAGGAAAGTGCGCATGGTGACTGTTGCATTCAATCCCGATGCAATTTCTGTGTTTGAGCAAAACTCTGATAGTTTACAGATTACAGAATGCCTCCAGATGTGCATCGGAAACTACTACTGGTGTTGCAGGGAACGATCAAACCGTAGACTGTTTGAGACATTACTCCCATGGAGGAAAGTGCGCATGGTGACTGTTGTATTCAATCCTGATGCAATTTCTGTGTTTCATCAACACTATGATAGTTCACACATTATAGAATGCCCCCAGATGTGCATCGGAAACTACTACTAGTCTTCCAATAAACGATCAAAGCGTAAACTGTTTGAGACATTACTCCCATGGAGGAAAGTGCACATGGTGACTGTTGATTTCAATCCCGATGAAATTTCTGTGTTTCATCAACACTCTGATAGTCCACAGATTACAGAATGCCTCCAGATGTTCTTCGGAAACTACTACAGGTCTTCCAGTTAACGATCAAAGCGTAGACTGATTGAGACATTTTTCCCATGGAGGAAAGTGCGAATGGTGACTGTTGTATTCCATCCCGATGAAATTTCTGTGTTTCATCAACACTTTGAAGGTCCACAGATTACAGAATGCCTCCAGATGTGCATCGGAAACTAGTACTGGTCTTGCAATGAACGATCAAAGCGCATACTGTTTGAGACATTACTCGCATGGAGGAAAGTGCGCATGGTGGCTGTTGTATTCAATCCCGATGCAATTTCTGTGTTTCATCAACACTCTGATAGTCCACACATTACAGAATGTCAGAAAATGTGCATCGGAAACTACTACTGGTCTTCCAGGGAACGATCAAAGCGTAGACTGTTTGAGACATTACTCCTATGCAGGAAAGTGCGCATGGTGACTGTTGTATTCAATCCCGATGCAATTTCTGTGTTTCATCAACACTTTGAAGGTCCACAGATTACAGAATGCCTCCAGATGTTCATCGGAAATTACTACTGGTCTTCCAGGGAACGATCAAAGCGTCGACTGTTTGCGACATTACTCCCATGGAGGAAAGTGGGCATGGTGACTGTAGTATTCAATCCCGATGCATTTTCTGTGTTTCATCAACACTCTGATAGTCCACAGATTACAGTATGCCTCCAGATGTGAATCGGAAACTATTACTGGTCTTCCAGGGAACGATCAATGCGTAAACTGTTTGAGACATAACACCCTTGGAGGAAAGTGCGCATGGTGACTGTTGTATTCAATCCCGATCCTATTTCTGTGTCTCATCAAGACTCTGATAGTCCACAGATTACAGAATGCCTCCAGATGTGCATCGGAAACTACTACTGGTCTTCCAGGGAACGATCAAAGCGTAAACTGTTTGAGACATTACAACCATGGAGGAAAGTGCGCATGGTGACTGTTGTATTCAATCACAATGCAATATCTGTGTTTCATCAACACCCTGATAGTCCACAGATTACAGAATGCCTCCCGATGTGCATCGGAAACTACTACTGGTCTTCCAGGGAACGATCAAAGCGTAAACTGTTTGAGACATTACACCAATGGAGGAAAGTGTGCATGGTGACTGTTGTATTCAATCCCGATGCAATTTCTGTGTTTCTTTAAGACTCTGATAGTCCACAGATTACAGAATGCCTCCAGATGTGCATCGGAAACTATTACTGGTCTTCCAGGGAACGATCAAATCGTAGACTGTTTGAGACATTACCCACATGGAGGATAGTGCGCATGGTGACAGTTGTATTCAATCCCGATGCAATTTCTGTGTTTCATCAACACTCTGATAGTCCACACATTACAGAATGAACCCATATGTGCATCGGAAACTAATACTGGACTTCCAGGGAAGGATCAAAGCGTAAAATGTTGAGACATTACTCCCATGGAGCAAAGTGCGCATGGTGACTGTTGTATTCAATCCCGATGCAATTTCTGTGTTTCATCAACACTCAGATAGTCCACAGATTACAGAATGCCTCAAGATGTGCATCGGACACAACTACTGGTCTTGCAATGAACGATCAAAGCGTAGACTGTTTGAGACATTACTCCCATGGAGGAAAGTGCGCGTGGTGACTCTTGTATTCAATCCTGATGCAATTTCTGTGTTTCATCACACATTACAGAATGTCAGAAGATGTGCATCCGAAACTACTACTAGTCTTCCAGGGAACGATCAAAGCGTAAACTGTTTGAGACATTACTCCTATGGAGGAAAGTGCTCATGGTGACTGTTGTATTCAATCCCGATGCAGTTTCTGTGTTTCATCAACACTCAGATAATTCACAGATTACAGAATGCCTCCAGATGTGCATCGGAAACTATTACATTGACTTCCAGGGAACGATCAAAGAGTTGACTGTTTGAGACATTACTCCCATGGAGGAAATTGCGCATGGTGACTGTTGTATTCAATCCCGATGCAATATCTGTGTTACATCAACACTCTGATAGTCCACAGATTACAGAATGCCTCCAGATGTGCATCGGAAACTACTACTGGTCTTCAAGGGAACGATCAAAGCGTAAACTGTATGAGACATTACTCCCATGGAGAAAAGACTGCATGGTGCCTGTTGTATACAATCCCGATTCACTTTCTGTGTTTCATCAACACTTTGAAGGTCCACAGATTACAGAATGCCTCCAGATGTGCATCGGAAGCTACTACTGGTGTTCCAGGGAACGATCAAAACGTAGACAGTTTGAGACATTACTCCCATGGAGGAAAATGCGAATGATGACTGTTGTATTCAATCCCGAGGCAATTTCTGTGTTTCATCAACACTTTGAAGGTCCACAGATTACAGGATGCCTCCAGATGTGCATCGCAAACTACTACTTGTCTTGCAATGAACGATCAAACCGTAGACTGTTTGAGACGTTACTCGCATGGAGGAAAGTGTGCATGGTCACTGTTGTATTCAATCCTGATGCAATTTCTGTGTTTCATCAACACTCTGATAGTCCACACATTATAGAATGCCCCCAGATGTGCATCGGAAACTACGACTGGTCTTCCAGGGAACGATCAAAGCGTAAACTGTTTGAGACATTACTCCCATGGAGAACAGTGCACATGGTGACTGTTGTATTCAATCCCGATGCAATTTCTGGGTGTCATCAACACTCTGATAGTCCACAGATTACAAAATGCCTCCTGATGTGCATCGGAAACTACTACAGATCTTCCAGTGAACGATGAAAACGTAGACTGTTTGAGACATTACTCCCATGGAGGAAAGTGCGCATGGTGACTGTTGTATTCAATCTCGATGCAATTTCTGTGTTTCATCAACACTTTGAAGGTCCACAGATTACAGAATGCCTCCAGATGTGCATCGGAAACTATTACTGGTCTTCCAGGGAACGATCAAAGCGTAGACAGCTTGAGACATTACTCCTATGGAGGAAAGTGCTCATGGTGACTGTTGTATTCAATCCCGATGCAGTTTCTGTGTTTCATCAACACTCTGAAGGTCCACAGATTACAGAATGCCTCCAGATGTGCATCGGAAACTATTACATTGACTTCCAGGGAACGATCGAAGCGAAGACTGTTTGAGACATTACTCGAATGGAGGAAATTGCGCATGGTGACTGTTGTATTCAATCCCGATGCAATATCCGTGTTTCATCAACACTCTGATAGTCCACAGATTACAGAATGCCTCCAGATGAGAATCGGAAACTACTACTGGTCTTCCAGGGAACCATCAAAGCGTAGACTGTTTGAGACATTACTCCCATGGAGGAAAGTGCGCATGGTGACTGTTGTATTCAATCCCGATGCAATTTCTGTGTTTCATCAACACTCAGATAGTCCACAGATTACAGGATGCCTCCAGATGTGCATCGGAAACTACTACTGGTCTTCCAGGGAACGATCAAAGCGTAGACTGTTTGAGACATTACTCACATGGAGGATAGTGCGCATTGTGACTGTTGTATTCAATCCCGATACAATTTCTGTGTTTCATCAACACTTTGAAGGTCCACAGATTACAGAATGCCTCAAGATGTGCATCGGACACAACTACTGGTCTTGCAATGAACGATCAAAGCGTAGAGTGTTTGAGACATTACTCCCATGGAGTAAAGGGAGCATGGTGACGGTTGTATTCAATCCTGATGCAATTTCTGTGTTTCATCAACACTCTGATAGTCCACAGATTACAGAATGCCTCCATATGTGCATCGGAAACTAATACTGGTCTTCCATGGAAGGATTAAAGCGTAAACTTTTTGAGACAATACTCCCATGGAGGATAGTGCGCATTGTGACTGTTGTATTCAAACCCGATGCAATTTCTGTGTTTTATCAACACCCTGATAGTCCACCGATTACAGAATGCGTCCAGATGTGCATCGGAAACTACTACTGGTCTTCCGGGGAACGATCAAAACGTAGACTGTTTGTGACATTACTCATATGGAGGAAAGTGCGCATGGTGACTGTTGTATTCAATCCCGATGCAATTTCTGTGTTTCATCAACACTTTGAAGGTCCACAGATTACAGAATGCCTCCAGATGTTCATCGGAAATTACTACTGGTCTTCCAGGGAACGATCAAAGCGTCGACTGTTTGCGACATTACTCCCATGGAGGAAAGTGGGCATGGTGACTGTAGTATTCAATCCCGATGCATTTTCTGTGTTTCATCAACACTCTGATAGTCCACAGATTACAGTATGCCTCCAGATGTGAATCGGAAACTATTACTGGTCTTCCAGGGAACGATCAATGCGTAAACTGTTTGAGACATAACACCCTTGGAGGAAAGTGCGCATGGTGACTGTTGTATTCAATCCCGATCCTATTTCTGTGTCTCATCAAGACTCTGATAGTCCACAGATTACAGAATGCCTCCAGATGTGCATCGGAAACTACTACTGGTCTTCCAGGGAACGATCAAAGCGTAAACTGTTTGAGACATTACAACCATGGAGGAAAGTGCGCATGGTGACTGTTGTATTCAATCACAATGCAATATCTGTGTTTCATCAACACCCTGATAGTCCACAGATTACAGAATGCCTCCAGATGTGCATCGGAAACTACTACTGGTCTTCCAGGGAACGATCAAAGCGTAAACTGTTTGAGACATTACACCAATGGAGGAAAGTGTGCATGGTGACTGTTGTATTCAATCCCGATGCAATTTCTGTGTTTCTTTAAGACTCTGATAGTCCACAGATTACAGAATGCCTCCAGATGTGCATCGGAAACTATTACTGGTCTTCCAGGGAACGATCAAATCGTAGACTGTTTGAGACATTACCCACATGGAGGATAGTGCGCATGGTGACAGTTGTATTCAATCCCGATGCAATTTCTGTGTTTCATCAACACTCTGATAGTCCACACATTACAGAATGAACCCATATGTGCATCGGAAACTAATACTGGACGTCCAGGGAAGGATCAAAGCGTAAAATGTTGAGACATTACTCCCATGGAGCAAAGTGCGCATGGTGACTGTTGTATTCAATCCCGATGCAATTTCTGTGTTTCATCAACACTCAGATAGTCCACAGATTACAGAATGCCTCAAGATGTGCATCGGACACAACTACTGGTCTTGCAATGAACGATCAAAGCGTAGACTGTTTGAGACATTACTCCCATGGAGGAAAGTGCGCGTGGTGACTCTTGTATTCAATCCTGATGCAATTTCTGTGTTTCATCACACATTACAGAATGTCAGAAGATGTGCATCCGAAACTACTACTAGTCTTCCAGGGAACGATCAAAGCGTAAACTGTTTGAGACATTACTCCTATGGAGGAAAGTGCTCATGGTGACTGTTGTATTCAATCCCGATGCAGTTTCTGTGTTTCATCAACACTCAGATAATTCACAGATTACAGAATGCCTCCAGATGTGCATCGGAAACTATTACATTGACTTCCAGGGAACGATCAAAGAGTTGACTGTTTGAGACATTACTCCCATAAAGGAAATTGCGCATGGTGACTGTTGTATTCAATCCCGATGCAATATCTGTGTTACATCAACACTCTGATAGTCCACAGATTACAGAATGTCTCCAGATGTGCATCGGAAACTACCACTGGTCTTCAAGGGAACGATCAAAGCGTAAACTGTATGAGACATTACTCCCATGGAGAAAAGCCTGCATGGTGCCTGTTGTATACAATCCCGATTCACTTTCTGTGTTTCATCAACACTTTGAAGGTCCACAGATTACAGAATGCCTCCAGATGTGCATCGGAAGCTACTACTGGTGTTCCAGGGAACGATCAAAACGTAGACAGTTTGAGACATTACTCCCATGGAGGAAAATGCGAATGATGACTGTTGTATTCAATCCCGAGGCAATTTCTGTGTTTCATCAACACTTTGAAGGTCCACAGATTACAGAATGCCTCCAGATGTGCATCGCAAACTACTACTTGTCTTGCAATGAACGATCAAACCGTAGACTGTTTGAGACGTTACTCGCATGGAGGAAAGTGTGCATGGTCACTGTTGTATTCAATCCTGATGCAATTTCTGTGTTTCATCAACACTCTGATAGTCCACACATTATAGAATGCCCCCAGATGTGCATCGGAAACTACGACTGGTCTTCCAGGGAACGATCAAAGCGTAAACTGTTTGAGACATTACTCCCATGGAGAACAGTGCACATGGTGACTGTTGTATTCAATCCCGATGCAATTTCTGGGTGTCATCAACACTCTGATAGTCCACAGATTACAAAATGCCTCCTGATGTGCATCGGAAACTACTACAGGTCTTCCAGTGAACGATGAAAACGTAGACTGTTTGAGACATTACTCCCATGGAGGAAAGTGCGCATGGTGACTGTTGTATTCAATCTCGATGCAATTTCTGTGTTTCATCAACACTTTGAAGGTCCACAGATTACAGAATGCCTCCAGATGTGCATCGGAAACTATTACTGGTCTTCCAGGGAACGATCAAAGCGTAGACAGCTTGAGACATTACTCCTATGGAGGAAAGTGCTCATGGTGACTGTTGTATTCAATCCCGATGCAGTTTCTGTGTTTCATCAACACTCTGAAGGTCCACAGATTACAGAATGCCTCCAGATGTGCATCGGAAACTATTACATTGACTTCCAGGGAACGATCGAAGCGAAGACTGTTTGAGACATTACTCGAATGGAGGAAATTGCGCATGGTGACTGTTGTATTCAATCCCGATGCAATATCCGTGTTTCATCAACACTCTGATAGTCCACAGATTACAGAATGCCTCCAGATGAGAATCGGAAACTACTACTGGTCTTCCAGGGAGCCATCAAAGCGTAGACTGTTTGAGACATTACTCCCATGGAGGAAAGTGCGCATGGTGACTGTTGTATTCAATCCCGATGCAATTTCTGTGTTTCATCAACACTCAGATAGTCCACAGATTACAGGATGCCTCCAGATGTGCATCGGAAACTACTACTGGTCTTCCAGGGAACGATCAAAGCGTAGACTGTTTGAGACATTACTCACATGGAGGATAGTGCGCATTGTGACTGTTGTATTCAATCCCGATACAATTTCTGTGTTTCATCAACACTTTGAAGGTCCACAGATTACAGAATGCCTCAAGATGTGCATCGGACACAACTACTGGTCTTGCAATGAACGATCAAAGCGTAGAGTGTTTGAGACATTACTCCCATGGAGTAAAGGGAGCATGGTGACGGTTGTATTCAATCCTGATGCAATTTCTGTGTTTCATCAACACTCTGATAGTCCACAGATTACAGAATGCCTCCATATGTGCATCGGAAACTAATACTGGTCTTCCATGTAAGGATTAAAGCGTAAACTTTTTGAGACAATACTCCCATGGAGGAAAGTGCACATGGTGACTGTTGTATTCAATCCCGATGCTATTTCTGTGTTTCATTAACACTCTGATAGTCCACAGATTACAGAATGCCTCCAGATGTGCATCGGAAACTACTACTATTTGTCTTCCAGGGAACGATCAAAGCGTAGACAGTTTGAGACATTACTCCCATGGAGGAAAGTGCGCATGGTGACTGTTGTATTCAATCCCGATGCAATTCCTGTGTTTCATCAACACTCTGATAGTCCGCAGATTACAGAATGCCTCCATATGTGCATCGGAAACTAATGCTGGTCTTCCATGGAAGGATCAAAGCGTAAAATGTTGAGACATTACTCCCATGGAGGAAAGTGCGCATGGTGACTGTTGTATTCAATCCCGATGCAATTTCTGTGTTTGAGCAAAACTCTGATAGTTTACAGATTACAGAATGCCTCCAGATGTGCATTGGAAACTACTACTGGTCTCGCAGGGAACGATCAAACCGTAGGCCGTTTGAGACAATACTCCCATGGAGGAAAGTGCACATGGTGACTGTTGTATTCAATCCCGATGCTATTTCTGTGTTTCATTAACACTCTGATAGTCCCCAGATTACAGAATGCCTCCAGATGTGCATCGGAAACTACTACTGGTCTTCCAGGGAACGATCAAAGCGTAGACAGTTTGAGACATAACTCCCATGGAGGAAAGTGCGCATGGTGACTGTTGTATTCAATCCCGATGCAATTCCTGTGTTTCATCAACACTCTGATAGTCCACAGATTACAGAATGCCTCCATATGTGCATCGGAAACTAATACTGGTCTTCCATGGAAGGATTAAAGCGTAAAATGTTGAGACATTACTCCCATGGAGGAAAGTGCGCATGGTGACTGTTCTATTCAATCACGATGCAATTTCTGTGTTTCATCAAAACTTTGAAGGTACACAGTTTACAGAATGCCTCCAGATGTGCATCGGAAACTACTACTGGTCAAGCAGGGAACGATCAAAGCTTAGACTGTTTGAGACATTACTCCCATGGAGGGAAGTGTGCATGGTGTCTGTTGTATTCAATCCCGATGCAATTTCTGTGTTTCATCAATACTCTGATAGTCCACACATTACAGAATGCCCCCATATGTGCATCGGAAACTAATACTGGTCTTCCAGGAAAGGATCAAAGCGTAAAATGTTGAGACATTACTCCCATGGAGGAAAGTGCGCATGGTGACTGTTGTATTCAATCCAGATGCAATTTCTGTGTTTCATCAACACTCTGATAGTCCACAGATTACAGAATGCCTCCAGATGTGCATCGGAAACTACTACAGGTCTTCCAGGGAACGATCAAAGCGTAGACTGTTTGAGACATTAGTCACATGGAGGGTAGTGCGCATGGTGACTGTTGTATTCAATCCCGATGCAATTTCTGTGTTTCATCAACACTTTGAAGGTCCACAGATTACAGAATGCCTCAAGATGTGCATCGGACACAACTACTGGTCTTGCAATGAACGATCAAAGCGTAGACTGTTTGAGACATTACTCCAATGGAGGAAAGTGGGCATGGTGACTGTTGTATTCAATCCTGATGCAATTTCTGTGTTTCATCAACACTCTGATAGTCCACACATTACGGAATGTCAGAAGATGTGCATCGGAAACTACTACTGGTCTTCCAGGGAACGATCAAAGCGTAAACTTTTTGAGACATTACTCCCATGGAGGAAAGTGCGCATGGTGACTGTTCTATTCAATCCCGACTCAATTTCTGTGTTTCATCAACACTTTGAAAGTCCACACATTACAGAACGCCTCCAGATGTGCATCGGAAACTACTACTGGTCAAGCAGGGAACGATCAAAGCGTAGACTGTTTGAGACATTACTCCCATGGAGGGAAGTGTGCATGGTGTCTGTTGTATTCAATCCCGATGCAATTTCTGTGTTTCATCAATACTCTGATAGTCCACACATTACAGAATGCCCCCATATGTGCATCGGAAACTAATACTGGTCTTCCAGGAAAGGATCAAAGCGTAAAATGTTGAGACATTACTTTCATGGAGGAAAGTGCGCATGGTGACTGTTGTATTCAATCCCGATGCAGTTTCTGTGTTTCATCAACACTCAGATAATTCACAGATTACAGAATGCCTCCAGATGTGCATCGGAAACTATTACATTGACTTCCAGGGAACGATCAAAGAGTAGACTGTTTGAGACATTACTCCCATGGAGGAAATTGCGCATGGTGACTGTTGTATTCAATCCCGATACAATTTCTGTGTTACATCAACACTCTGATAATCCACAGATTACAGAATGCCTCCAGATGTGCATCTGAAACTGCTACTGGTCTTCAAGGGAACGATCAAAGCGTAAACTGTTTGAGACATTACTCCCATGGAGAAGAGCCTGCATGTTGCCTGTTGTATACAATCCCGATGCACTTTCTGTGTTTCATCAACACTTTGAAGGTCCACAGATTACAGAATGCCTTCAGATGTGCATCGGAAACTACTACTGGTGTTCCAGGGAACGATCAAAACGTAGACCGTTTGAGACATTACTCCCATGGAGGAAAATGCGAATGATGACTGTTGTATTCAATCCCGAGGCAATTTCTGTGTTTCATCAACACTTTGAAGGTCCACAGATTACAGAATGCCTCCAGATGTGCATCGGAAACTACAACTTGTCTTGCAATGAACGATCAAACCTTAGACTGTTTGAGACATTACTCCCATGGAGGAAAGAGTGCATGGTCACTGTTGTATTCAATCCTGATGCAATTTCTGTGTTTCATCAACACTCTGATAGTCCACACATTATAGAATGCCCCCATATGTGCATCGGAACTACGACTGGCCCTCCAGGGAACGATCAAAGCGTAAACTGTTTGAGACATTACTCCCATGGAGAACAGTGCACATGGTGACTGTTGTATTCAATCCCGATGCTATTTCTGGGTGTCATCAACACTCTGATAGTCCACAGATTACAAAATGCCTCCTGATGTGCATCGGAAACTACTACAGGTCTTCCAGGGAACGATAAAAACGTAGACTGTTAGAGACATTACTCCCATGGAGAACAGTGCACATTGTGACTGTTGTATTCAATCCCGATGCAATTTCTGGGTGTCATCAACACTCTGATAGTCCACAGATTACAAAATGCCTCCTGATGTGCATCGGAAACTACTACAGGTCTTCCAGGGAACGATAAAAACGTAGACTGTTTGAGACATTACTCCCATGGAGGAAAGTGCGCATGGTGACTTTTGTATTCAATCTCGATGCAATTTCTGTGTTTAATCAACACTTTGAAGGTCCACAGATTACAGAGAGCCTCCAGATGTGCATCGGAAACTACTACTGGTCTTCCAGGGAACGATCAAAGCGTAGACTGCTTGAGACATTACACCTATGGAGGAAAGTGCTTATGGTGACTGTTGTATTCAATCCCGATGCAGTTTCTGTGTTTCATTAACACTCTGAAGGTCCACAGATTACAGAATGCCTCCAGATGTGCATCGGAAACTATTACATTGACTTCCAGGGAACGATCGAAGCGTAGACTGTTTGAGACATTACTCGAATGGAGAAAATTGCGCATGGTGACGGTTGTATACAATCCCGATGCAATATCTGTGTTTCATCAACACTCTGATAGTCCACAGATTACAGAATGCCTCCAGATGAGAATCGGAAACTACTACTGGTCTTCCAGGGAACCATCAAAGCGTAGACTGTTTGAGACATTACTCCCATGGAGGAAAGTGCGCATGGTGACTGTTGTATTCAATCCCGATGCAATTTCTGTGTTTCATCAACACCCAGATAGTTCACAGATTACAGGATGCCTCCAGATGTGCATCGGAAACTACTACTGGTCTTCCAGGGAACGATCAAAGCGTAGACTGTTTGAGACATAACTCACATGGACGAAAGTGCGCATGGTGACAGTTGTATTCAATCCCGAGGCAATTTCTGTGTTTCATCAACACTTTGAAAGTCCACACATTACAGAACGCCTCCAGATGTGCATCGGAAACTACTACTGGTCAAGCAGGGAACGATCAAAGCGTAGACTGTTTGAGACATTACTCCCATGGAGGAAAGTGCGCATGGTGACAGTTGTATTCAATCCCGAGCCAATTTCTGTGTTTCATCAACACTTTGAAAGTCCACACATTACAGAACGCCTCCAGATGTGCATCGGAAACTACTACTGGTCAAGCAGGGAACGATCAAAGCGTATCCTGTTTGAGACATTACTCACATGGAGGGAAGTGCGCATGGTGACTGTTGTATTAAATCCCGATGCAATTTCTGTGTTTCATCAACACTCTGATAGTCCACACATTACAGAATGTCAGAAAATGTGCATCGGAAACTACTACTGATCTTCCAGGGAACGATCAAAGCGTAAACTGTTTGAGACATTACTCCCATGGAGAAAAGCCTGCATGGTGCCTGTTGTATACAATCCCGATGCACTTTCTGTGTTTCATCAACACTGTGAATGTCCGCAGAATACAGAATGCCTCCAGATGTGCATCGGAAACTACTACTGGTGTTCCAGGGAACGATCAAAACGTAGACAGTTTGAGACATTACTCCCATGGAGGAAAATGCGAATGATGACTGTTGTATTCAATCCCGAGGCAATTTCTGTGTTTTATCAACACTTTGAAGGTCCACAGATTACAGAATGCCTCCAGATGTGCATCGGAAACTACTACTTGTCTTGCAATGAACGATCAAACCGTAGACTGTTTGAGACATTACTCCCATGGAGGAAAGTGTGCATGGTCACTGTTGTATTCAATCCTGATGCAATTTCTGTGTTTCATCAACACTCTGATAGTCCACACATTATAGAATGCCCCCAGGTGTGCATCGGAAACTACGACTGGTCTTCCAGGGAACGATCAAAGCGTAACCTGTATGAAACATTACTCCCATGGAGAACAGTGCACATGGTGACTGTTGTATTCATTCCCGATGCAATTTCTGGGTGTCATCAACACTCTGATAGTCCACAGATTACAAAATGCCTCCTGATGTGCATCGGAAAGTACTACAGATCTTCCAGGGAACGATCAAACCGTAGACTGTTTGAGACATTACTCCCATGGAGGAAAGTGCGCATGGTGACTGTTGTATTCAATCTCGATGCAATTTCTGTGTTTCATCAACACTCTGATAGTCCACAGATTACAGAATGCCTCCAGATGTGCATCGGAAACTACTACTGGTCTTCCAGGGAACGATAAAAACGTAGACTGTTTGAGACATTACTCCCATGGAGGAAAGTGCGCATGGTGACTGTTGTATTCAATCTCGATGCAATTTCTGTGTTTAATCAACACTTTGAAGGTCCACAGATCACAGAGAGCCTCCAGATGTGCATCGGAAACTACTACTGGTCTTCCAGGGAACGATCAAAGCGTAGACTGCTTGAGACATTACACCTATGGAGGGAAGTGCTTATGGTGACTGTTGTATTCAATCCCGATGCAGTTTCTGTGTTTCATCAACACTCTGAAGGTCCACAGATTCCAGAATGCCTCCAGATGTGCATCGGAAACTATTACATTGACTTCCAGGGAACGATCGAAGCGTAGACTGTTTGAGACATTACTCGAATGGAGAAAATTGCGCATGGTGACGGTTGTATTCATTCCCGATGCAATATCTGTGTTTCATCAACACTCTGATAGTCCACAGATTACAGAATGCCTCCAGATGAGAATCGGAAACTACTACTGGTCTTCCAGGGAACCATCAAAGCGTAGACTGTTTGAGATATTAATCCCATGGAGGAAAGTGCGCATGGTGACTGTTGTATTCAATCCCGATGCAATTTCTGTGTTTCATCAACACTCAGATAGTTCACAGATTACAGGATGCCTCCAGATGTGCATCGGAAACTAATACTGGTCTTCCAGGGAACGATCAAAGCGTAGACTGTTTGAGACATTACTCACATGGAGGAAAGTGCGCATGGTGACAGTTGTATTCAATCCCGAGGCAATTTCTGTGTTTCATCAACACTTTGAAAGTCCACACATTACAGAACGCCTCCAGATGTGCATCGGAAACTACTACTGGTCAAGCAGGGAACGATCAAAGCGTAGACTGTTTGAGACATTACTCCCATGGAGGAAAGTGCGCATGGTGACAGTTGTATTCAATCCCGAGGCAATTTCTGTGTTTCATCAACACTTTGAAAGTCCACACATTACAGAACGCCTCCAGATGTGCATCGGAAACTACTACTGGTCAAGCAGGGAACGATCAAAGCATATCCTGTTTGAGACATTACTCACATGGAGGGTAGTGAGCATGGTGACTGTTGTATTCAATACCCGATGCAATTTCTGTGTTTCATCAACACTTTGAAGGTCCACAGATTAAAGAATGCCTCAAGATGTGCATCGGACACAACTACTGGTCTTGCAATGAACGATCAAAGCGTAGACTGTTTGAGACATTACTCCCATGGAGGAAAGTGCGCATGGTGACTGTTGTATTCTATCCTGATGCAATTTCTATGTTTCATCAACACTCTGATCGTCCACACATTACGGAATGTCAGAAGATGTGCATCGGAAACTACTACTGGTCTTCCAGGGAACGATCAAAACGTAAACTGTTTGAGACATTACTCCCATGGAGGAAAGTGCGCATGGTGACTGTTGTATTCAATCCCGAGGCAATTTCTGTGTTTCATCAACACTTTGAAAGTCCACACATTACAGAACGCCTCCAGATGTGCATCGGAAACTACTACTGGTCAAGCAGGGAACGATCAAAGCGTAGACTGTTTGAGACATTACTCCCATGGAGGGAAGTGCGCATGGTGACTGTTGTATTCAATCCCGATGCAATTTCTGTGTTTCATCAACACTCTGATAGTCCACACATTACAGAATGCCCCCATATGTGCATCGGAAACTAATACTGGTCTTCCAGGGAAGGATCAAAGCGTAAAATGTTGAGACATTACTCCCATGGAGGAAAGTGCGCATGGTGACTGTTGTATTCAATCCCGATGCAATTTCTGTGTTTCATCAACACTCTGATAGTCCACAGATTACAGAATGCCTCCAGATGTGCATCGGAAACTACTACAGGTCTTCCAGGGAACGATCAAAGCGTAGACTGATTGAGACATTACTCCCATGGAGGAAAGTGCGCATGGTGACTGTTGTATTCCATCCCGATGCAATTTCTGTGTTTCATCAACACTTTGAAGGTCCACAGAATACAGAATGCCTCCAGATGTGCATCGGAAACTACTACTGGTCTTGCAATGAACGATCAAAGCGTAGACTGTTTGAGACAATACTCCCATGGTGGAAAGTGCGCATGGTGACTGTTGTATTAAATCCCGATGCAATTTCTGTGTTTCATCAACACTCTGATAGTCCACACATTACAGAATGTCAGATAATGTGCATCGGAAACTACTACTGGTCTTCCAGGGAACGATCAAAGCGTAAACTGTTTGAGACATTACTCCCATGGAGAAAAGCCTGCATGGTGCCTGTTGTATACAATCCCGATGTACTTTCTGTGTTTCATCAACACTGTGAATGTCCACAGAATACAGAATGCCTCCAGATGTGCATCGGAAACTACTACTGGTGTTCCAGGGAACGATCAAAACGTAGACAGTTTGAGACATTACTCCCATGGAGGAAAATGCGAATGATGACTGTTGTATTCAATCCCGAGGCAATTTCTGTGTTTTATCAACACTTTGAAGGTCCACAGATTACAGAATGCCTCCAGATGTGCATCGGAAACTACTACTTGTCTTGCAATGAACGATCAAACCGTAGACTGTTTGAGACATTACTCCCATGGAGGAAAGTGTGCATGGTCACTGTTGTATTCAATCCTGATGCAATTTCTGTGTTTCATCGACACTCTGATAGTCCACACATTATAGAATGCCCCCAGATGTGCATCGGAAACTACGACTGGTCTTCCAGGGAACGATCAAAGCGTAAACTGTTTGAAACATTACTCCCATGGAGAACAGTGCACATGGTGACTGTTGTATTCAATCCCGATGCAATTTCTGGGTGTCATCAACACTCTGATAGTCCACAGATTACAAAATGCCTCCTGATGTGCATCGGAAAGTACTACAGGTCTTCCAGGGAACGATCATACCGTAGACTGTTTGAGACATTACTCCCATGGAGGAAAGTACGCATGGTGACTGTTGTATTCAATCTCGATGCAATTTCTGTGTTTCATCAACACTTTGAAGGTCCACAGATTACAGAATGCCTCCAGATGTGCATCGGAAACTACTACTGGTCTTCCAGGGAACGATCAAAGCGTAGACTGTTTGAGACATTACTCACATGCAGGAACGTGCGCAAGGTGGCTGTTGTATTCAATCCCGATGCAATTTCTGTGTTTCATCAACACTTTGATGTCCACAGATTACAGAATGCCTCCACATGTGCATCGGAAACTACTACTGGTCTTCCAGGGAACGATCAAAGCGTAAACTGCTTGAGACATTACTCCTATGGAGGAAAGTGCTCATGGTGACTGTTGTATTCAATCCCGATGCAGTTTCTGTGTTTCATCAACACTCTGAAGGTCCACAGATTACAGAATGCCTCCAGATGTGTATCGGAAACTATTACATTGACTTCCAGGGAACGATCAAAGCGTAGACTGTTTGAGACATTACTCCCATGGAGGAAATTGCGCGTGGTGACTGTTATATTCAATCCCGATGCAATTTTTGTGTTTCATCAACACTCAGATAGTCCACAGATTACAGGATGCCTCCAGATGTGCATCGGAAACTACTACTGGTCTTCCAGGGAACGATCAACGCGTAGACTGTTTGAGACATTACTCACATGGAGGGTAGTGCGCATGGTGACTGTTGTATTCAATCCCGATACAATATCTGTGGTTCATCATCACTTTGAAGGTCCACAGATTACAGAATGCCTCAAGATGTGCATCGGACACAACTACTGGTCTTGCAATGAACGATCAAAGCGTAGACTGTTTGAGACATTACTCCCATGGAGGTTAGTGCGCATGGTGACTGCTGTATTCAATCCTGATGCAATTTCTGTGTTTCATCAACACTCTGATAGACCACACATTACGGAATGTCAGAAGATGTGCATCGGAAACTACTACTGGTCTTCCTGGGAACGATCAAAGCGTAAACAGTTTGAGACATTACTCCCATGGTGGAAAGTGCGCATGGTGACTGTTGTATTCAATCCCGATGCAATTTCTGTGTTTCATTAACACTCTGATAGTCCACAGATTACAGAATGCCTCCAGATGTGCATCGGAAACTACTACTGGTTTTCCAGGGAACGATCAAAACGCAGACTGTTTGAGACATTACTCCCATGGAGGAAAGTGCGCATGGTGACTGTTGTATTCAATCTCGATGCAATTTCTGTGTTTCATCAACACTTTGAAGGTCCACAGATTACGGAATGCCTCCAGATGTGCATCGGAAACTACTACTGGTCTTCCAGGGAATGATCAAAGCGTAGACTGTTTGAGACATTACTCACATGCAGGAACGTGCGCAAGGTGGCTGTTGTATTCAATCCCGATGCAATTTCTGTGTTTCATCAACACTTTGAAGGTCCACAGATTACAGAATGCCTCCAGATGTGCATCGGAAACTATTACATTGACTTCCAGGGAACGATCAAAGCGTAGACTGTTTGAGACATTACTCCCACGGAGGAAATTGCGCATGGTGACTGTTATATTCAATCCCGATGCAATATCTGTGTTTCATCAACAGTCTGATAGTCCACAGATTACAGAATGCCTCCAGATGAGAATCGGAAACTACTACTGGTCTTCCAGGGAACCATCAAAGCGTAGACTGTTTGAGACATACTCCCATGGAGGAAATTGCGCATGGTGACTGTTGTATTCAATCCCGATGCAATTTCAGTGTTTCATCAACACTCAGATAGTCCACAGATTACAGGATGCCTCCAGATGTGTATCGGAAACTACTACTGGTCTTCCAGGGAACGATCAAAGCGTAGACTGTTTGAGACATTACTCACATGGAGGGTAGTGCGCATGGTGACTGTTGTATTCAATCCTGATACAATTTCTGTGGTTCATCAACACTTTGAAGGTCCACAGATTACAGAATGCCTCAAGATGTGCATCGGACACAACAACTGGTCTTGCAATGAACGATCAAAGCGTAGACTGTTTGAGACATTACTCCCATGGAGGAAAGTGCGCATGGTGACTGTTGTATTCAATCCTGATGCAATTTCTGTGTTTCATCAACACTCTGATATTCCACACATTACGGAATGTCAGAAGATGTGCATCGGAAACTACTACTGGTCTTCCAGGGAACGATCAAAGCGTAAACTGTTTGAGACATTACTCCAGTGGAGGAAAGTGCACATGGTGACTGTTGTATTCAATCCCGATGCAATTTCTGTGTTTCATTAACACTCTGATAGTCCACAGATTACAGAATGCCTCCAGATGTGCATCGGAAACTACTACTGGTCTTCCAGGGGACGATCAAAGCGTAGACAGTTTGAGACATTACTCCCATGGAGGAAAGTGCACATGGTGACTGTTGTATTCAATCCCGAGGCAATTTCTGTGTTTCATCAACACTTTGAAAGTCCACACATTACAGAACGCCTTCAGATGTGCATCGGAAACTACTACTAGTCAAGCAGGGAACGATCAAAGCGTAGACTGTTTGAGACATTACTCCCATGGAGAAAAGTGCGCATGGTGTCTGTTGTATTGAATCCCGATGCAATTTCTGTGTTTCATCAACACTCTGATAGTCCACACATTACCGAATGCCCCCATATGTGCATCGGAAACTAATACTGGTCTTCCAGGGAAGGATCAAAGCGTAAAATGTTGAGACATTACTCCCATGGAGGAAAGTGCGCATGGTGACTGTTGCATTCAATCCCGATGCAATTTCTGTGTTTGAGCAAAACTCTGATAGTTTACAGATTACAGAATGCCTCCAGATGTGCATCGGAAACTACTACTGGTGTTGCAGGGAACGATCAAACCGTAGACTGTTTGAGACATTACTCCCATGGAGGAAAGTGCGCATGGTGACTGTTGTATTCAATCCTGATGCAATTTCTGTGTTTCATCAACACTATGATAGTCCACACATTATAGAATGCCCCCAGATGTGCATCGGAAACTACTACTAGTCTTCCAATAAACGATCAAAGGGTAAACTGTTTGAGACATTACTCCCATGGAGGAAAGTGCACATGGTGACTGTTGATTTCAATCCCGATGAAATTTCTGTGTTTCATCAACACCCTGATAGTCCACCGATTACAGAATGCGTCCAGATGTGCATCGGAAACTACTACTGGTCTTCCGGGGAACGATCAAAACGTAGACTGTTTGTGACATTACTCATATGGAGGAAAGTGCGCATGGTGACTGTTGTATTCAATCCCGATGCAATTTCTGTGTTTCATCAACACTTTGAAGGTCCACAGATTACAGAATGCCTCCAGATGTTCATCGGAAATTACTACTGGTCTTCCAGGGAACGATCAAAGCGTCGACTGTTTGCGACATTACTCCCATGGAGGAAAGTGGGCATGGTGACTGTAGTATTCAATCCCGATGCATTTTCTGTGTTTCATCAACACTCTGATAGTCCACAGATTACAGTATGCCTCCAGATGTGAATCGGAAACTATTACTGGTCTTCCAGGGAACGATCAAAGCGTAAACTGTTTGAGACATAACACCCTTGGAGGAAAGTGCGCATGGTGACTGTTGTATTCAATCCCGATCCTATTTCTGTGTCTCATCAAGACTCTGATAGTCCACAGATTACAGAATGCCTCCAGATGTGCATCGGAAACTACTACTGGTCTTCCAGGGAACGATCAATGCGTAAACTGTTTGAGACATTACAACCATGGAGGAAAGTGCGCATGGTGACTGTTGTATTCAATCCCAATGCAATATCTGTGTTTCATCAACACCCTGATAGTCCACAGATTACAGAATGCCTCCAGATGTGCATCGGAAACTACTACTGGTCTTCCAGGGAACGATCAAAGCGTAAACTGTTTGAGACATTACACCAATGGAGGAAAGTGTGCATGGTGACTGTTGTATTCAATCCCGATGCAATTTCTGTGTTTCTTTAAGACTCTGATAGTCCACAGATTACAGAATGCCTCCAGATGTGCATCGGAAACTATTACTGGTCTTCCAGGGAACGATCAAATCGTAGACTGTTTGAGACATTACCCACATGGAGGATAGTGCGCATGGTGACAGTTGTATTCAATCCCGATGCAATTTCTGTGTTTCATCAACACTTTGAAGGTACACAGATTACAGAATGCCTCCAGATGTGCATCGGAAACTACTACTGGTCTTCCAGGGAACCATCAAAGCGTAGACTGTTTGAGACATTACTCCCATGGAGGAAATTGCCCATGGTGACTGTTGTATTCAATCCCGATGCAATTTCTGTGTTTCATCAACACTCAGATAGTCCACAGATTACAGGATGCCTCCAGATGTGTATCGGAAACTACTACTGGTCTTCCAGGGAACGATCAAAGCGTAGACTCTTTGAGACATTACTCACATGGAGGGTAGTGCGCATGGTGACTGTTGTATTCAATCCTGATACAATTTCTGTGGTTCATCAACACTTTGAAGGTCCACAGATTACAGAATGCCTCAAGATGTGCATCGGAAACTACTACTGGTCTTCCAGGGAACGATCAAAGCGTAAACTGTTTGAGACATTACAACCATGGAGGAAAGTGCGCATGGTGACTGTTGTATTCAATCCCAATGCAATATCTGTGTTTCATCAACACCCTGATAGTCCACAGATTACAGAATGCCTCCAGATGTGCATCGGAAACTACTACTGGTCTTCCAGGGAACGATCAAAGCGTAAACTGGTTGAGACATTACACCAATGGAGGAAAGTGTGCATGGTGACTGTTGTATTCAATCCCGATGCAATTTCTGTGTTTCATCAACACTTTGAAGGTACACAGATTACAGAATGCCTCCAGATGTGCATCGGAAACTACTACTGGTCTTCCAGGGAACGATCAAAGCGTAAACTGTTTGAGACATTACCCCATGGAGGAGAGTGCGCATGGTGACTGTTGTATTCAATCCCGATGCAATTTCTGTGTTTCATCAAGACTCATATAGTCCACAGATTACAGAATACCTCCAGACGTGCATCGGAAACTACTACTGGTCTTCCAGGGAACGATCAAAGCGTAGACTGTTTGAGACATTACTCACATGGAGGATAGTGCGCATGGTGACAGTTGTATTCAATCCCGATGCAATTTCTGTGTTTCATCAACACTCAGATAGTCCACAGATTACAGGATGCCTCCAGATGTGTATCGGAAACTACTACTGGTCTTCCAGGGAACGATCAAAGCGTAGACTCTTTGAGACATTACTCACATGGAGGGTAGTGCGCATGGTGACTGTTGTATTCAATCCTGATACAATTTCTGTGGTTCATCAACACTTTGAAGGTCCACAGATTACAGAATGCCTCAAGATGTGCATCGGACACAACTACTGGTCTTGCAATGAACGATCAAAGCGTAGACTGTTTGAGACATTACTCCCATGGAGGAAAGAGCGCATGGTGACTGTTGTATTCAATCCCGATGCAATTTCTGTGTTTCATCAACACTCTGATAGTCCACACATTACGGAATGTCAGTAGATGTGCATCGGAAACTACTACTGGTCTTCCAGGGAACGATCAAAGCGTAAACTGTTTGAGACATTTCTCCAGTGGAGGAAAGTGCACATGGTGACTGTTGTATTCAATCCCGATGCAATTTCTGTGTTTCATTAACACTCTGATAGTCCACAGATTACAGAATGCCTCCAGATGTGCATCGGAAACTACTACTGGTCTTCCAGGGAACGATCAAAGCGTAGACAGTTTGAGACATTACTCCCATGGAGGAAAGTGCACATGGTGACTGTTGTATTCAATCCCGAGGCAGTTTCTGTGTTTCATCAACACTTTGAAAGTCCACACATTACAGAACGCCTTCAGATGTGCATCGGAACCTACTACTAGTCAAGCAGGGAACGATCAAATCGTAGACTGTTTGAGACATTACTCCCATGGAGGAAAGTGCGCATGGTGTCTGTTGTATTGAATCCCGATGCAATTTCTGTGTTTCATCAACACTCTGATAGTCCACACATTACCGAATGCCCCCATATGTGCATCGGAAACTAATACTGGTCTTCCAGGGAAGGATCAAAGCGTAAAATGTTGAGACATTACTCCCATGGAGGAAAGTGCGCATGGTGACCCATGTATTCAATCCCGATGCAATTTCTGTGTTTGAGCGAAACTCTGATAGTTTACAGATTACAGAATGCCTCCAGATGTGCATCGGAAACTACTACTGGTGTTGCAGGGAACGATCAAACCGTAGACTGTTTGAGACATTACTCCCATGGAGGAAAGTGCGCATGGTGACTGTTGTATTCAATCCTGATGCAATTTCTGTGTTACATCAACACTATGATATTCCAGACATTATAGAATGCCCCCAGATGTGCATCGGAAACTTCTACTAGTCTTCCAATAAACGATCAAAGCGTAAACTGTTTGAGACATTACTCCCATGGAGGAAAGTGCACATGGTGACTGTTGAATTCAATCCCGATGAAATTTCTGTGTTTCATCAACACTCTGATAGTCCACAGATAACAGAATGCTTCCAGATGTTCATCGGAAACTACTACAGGTCTTCCAGTTAACGATCAAAGCGTAGACTGATTGAGACATTTTTCCCATGGAGGAAAGTGCGAATGGTTTCTGTTGTATTCCATCCCGATGCAATTTCTGTGTTTCATCAACACTCTGATAGTCCACAGATTACAAAATGCCTCCTGATGTGCATCGGAAACTACTACTGGTCTTCCAGGGAACGATCAAAGCGTAGACTGTTTGAGACATTACCCACATGGAGGAAAGTGCGCATGGTGACTGTTGTATTGAATACCGATGCAATTTCTGTGTTTCATCAACACTTTGAAGGTCCACAGATTACAGAATGCCTCCAGATGTGCATCGGAAACTACTACTGGTCTTCCAGGGAACGATCAAAGCGTAAACTGTTTGAGACATTACCCCATGGAGGAAAGTACGCATGGTGACTGTTGTATTCAATCCCGATGCAATTTCTGTGTTTCATCAACACTCTGATAGTCCACACATTACAGAATGTCAGAAAATGTGCATCGGAAACTACTACTGGTCTTCCACGGAACGATCAAACCGTAGACTGTTTGAGACATTACTCCCATGGAGGAAAGTGCGCATGGTGACTGTTGTATTCAATCCCGATGCAATTTCTGTGTTTCATCAACACTTGGAAGGTCCACAGATTACAGAATGCCTCCAGATGTGCATCGGAAATTACTACTGGTCTTCCAGGGAACGATCAAAGCGTCGACTGTTTGCGACATTACTCCCATGGAGGAAAGTGGGCATGGTGACTGTAGTATTCAATCCCGATGCATTTTCTGTGTTTCATCAACACTCTGATAGTCCACAGATTACAGTATGCCTCCAGATGTGAATCGGAAACTATTACTGGTCTTCCAGGGAACGATCAAAGCGTAAACTGTTTGAGACATTACACCCTTGCAGGTAAGTGCGCATGGTGACTGTTGTATTCAATCCCGATCCTATTTCTGTGTCTCATCAAGACTCTGATAGTCCACAGATTACAGAATGCCTCCAGATGTGCATCGGAAACTACTACTGGTCTTCCAGGGAACGATCAAAGCGTAAACTGTTTGAGACATTACAACCATTGAGGAAAGTGCGCATGGTGACTGTTGTATTCAATCCCAATGCAATATCTGTGTTTCATCAATACCCTGATAGTCCACAGATTACAGAATGCCTCCAGATGTGCATCGGAAACTACTACTGGTCTTCCAGGGAACGATCAAAGCGTAAACTGTTTGAGACATTACACCAATGGAGGAAAGTGCGCATGGTGACTGTTGTATTCAATCCCGATGCAATTTCTGTGTTTCATCAAGACTCTGATAGTCCACAGATTACAGAATGCCTCCAGATGTGCATCGGAAACTATTACTGGTCTTCCAGGGAACGATCAAAGCGTAGACTGTTTGAGACATTACCCACATGGAGGAAAGTGCGCATGGTGACTGTTGTATTGAATACCGATGCAATTTCTGTGTTTCATCAACACTTTGAAGGTCCACAGATTACAGAATGCCTCCAGATGTGCATCGGAAACTACTACTGGTCTTCCAGGGAACGATCAAAGCGTAAACTGTTTGAGACATTACCCCATGGAGGAAAGTACGCATGGTGACTGTTGTATTCAATCCCGATGCAATTTCTGTGTTTCATCAAGACTCATATAGTCCACAGATTACAGAATACCTCCAGACGTGCATCGGAAACTACTACTGGTCTTCCAGGGAACGATCAAAGCGTAGACTGTTTGAGACATTACTCACATGGAGGATAGTGCGCATGGTGACAGTTGTATTCAATCCCGATGCAATTTCTGTGTTTCATCAACACTTTGAAGGTACACAGATTACAGAATGCCTCCAGATGTGCATGGGAAACTACTACTGGTCTTCCAGGGAACGATCAGAGCGTAAACTGTTTGAGACATTACAACAATGGAGGATATTGCGCATGGTGACCGTTGTATTCAATCCCGATGCAATTACTGTGTTTCATCAACACTCTGATAGTCCACAGATTACTGAATGCCTCCAGATGTGCATCGGAAACTACTACTGGTCTTCAAGGGAACGATCAAAGCGTAAACTGTTTGAGACATTACTCCCATGCAGAAAAGCCTGCATAGTGCCTGTTGTATACAATCCCGATGCACTTTCTGTGTTTCATCAACACTTTGAAGGACCACAGATTACAGAATGCCTCCAGATGTGCATCGGAAACTACTACTGTTGTTCCAATGAACGATCAAAACATAGACAGTTTGAGACATTACTCCCATGGAGGAAAGTGCGGATGGGGACTGTTGTATTCAATCCTGATGCAAGTTCTGTGTTTCATCAAGACTCTGATAGTCCACACATTATAGAATGCCCAAAGATGTGCATCGGAAACTACTACTGGTCTTCCAGGGAACGATCAAAGCGTAAACTGTTTGACACATTACTCCCATGGAGAAAAGTGCACATACTGATTGTTGTATTCAATTCCCATGCAATTTCTGTGTTTCATCAAGACTCTGATAGTCCACAGATTGCAAAATGCTTCCAGATGTGCATCGGAAACTACTACAGGTCTTCCAGGGAACGATCAAAGCGTAGACTGTTTGAGACATTACTCCCATAGAGGAAAGTGCGCATGGTGACTGTTGTATTCAATCGTGATGCAATTTCTTTGTTTCATCAACACTTTGAAGGTCCACAGATTACAGAATGCCTCCAGATGTGCATCGGAAACTACTACTGGTCTTCCAGTGAACGATCAAAGCGTAGACTGTTTGAGACGTTACTCACATGGAGGAAAGTGCGCAAGGTGGCTGTTGTATTCAATCCCGATGCAATTTCTGTGTTTCATCAACACTTTGAAGGTCCACAGATTACAGAATGCCTCCAGATGTGCATCGGAAACTACTACTGGTATTCCAGGGAACGATCGAATCGTAGACAGTTTGAGACATTACTCCCATGGAGGAAAGTGCGCATGGTGACTGTTGTATTCAATCCCGATGCAGTTTCTGTGTTTCATCAACACTCAGATAGTTCACAGATTACAGAATGCCTCCAGATGTGCATCGGAAACTATTACATGACTTCCAGGGAACGATCAAAGCGTAGACTGTTTGAGACATTACTCCCATGGAGGAAAGTGCGCATGGTGACTGTTGTATTGAATACCGATGCAATTTCTGTGTTTCATCAACACTTTGAAGATCCACAGATTACAGAATGCCTCCAGTTGTGCTTCGGAAACTACTACTGGTCTTGCAGGGAACGATCAAACCGTAGACTGTTTGAGACAATACTCCCATGTAGGAAAGTGCGCATGGTCACTGTTGTATTCAATTCTGATGCAATTTCTGTGTTTCATTAACACTCTGATAGTCCACACATTATAGAATGCCCCCAGATGTGCATCGGAAACTACGACTGGTCTTCCAGGGAACGATGAAAGCGTAAACTGTTTGAGACATTACTCCCATGGAGAAAAGTGCACATGGTGACTGTTGTATTCAATCCCGATGCAATTTCTGTATTTCATCAACACTCTGATAGTCCACAGATTACAAAATGCCTCCTGATGTGCATCGGAAACTACTACAGGTCTTCCAGGGAACAATCAAACCGTAGACTGTTTGAGACATTACTCCCATGGAGGAAAGTGCGCATGGTGACTGTTGTATTCAATCTCGATGCAATTTCTGTGTTTCGTCAACACTTTGAAGGTCCACAGATTACAGAATGCCTCCAGATGTGCTTCGGAAACTACTACTGGTATTCCAGGGAACGATCAAAGCGTAGACTGTTTGAGACATTACTCACATGCAGGAACGTCCGCAAGGTGGCTGTTGTATTCAATCCCGATGCAATTTCTGTGTTTCATCAACACTTTGAAGGTCCACAGATTACAGAATGCCTCCAGATGTGCATCGGAAACTACTACTGGTCTTCCAGGGAACGATCAAAGCGTAAACTGTTTGAGACATTACACCAATGGAGGAAAGTGTGCATGGTGACTGTTGTATTCAATCCCGATGCAATTTCTGTGTTTCATCAAGACTCTGATAGTCCACAGATTACAGAATGCCTCCAGATGTGCATCGGAAACTATTACTGGTCTTCCAGGGAACGATCAAAGCGTAGACTGTTTGAGACATTACCCACATGGAGGAAAGTGCGCATGGTGACTGTTGTATTGAATACCGATGCAATTTCTGTGTTTCATCAAGACTCATATAGTCCACAGATTACAGAATACCTCCAGACGTGCATCGGAAACTACTACTGGTCTTCCAGGGAACGATCAAAGCGTAGACTATTTGAGACATTACTCACTTGGAGGATAGTGCGCATGGTGACAGTTGTATTCAATCCCGATGCAATTTCTGTGTTTCATCAACACTTTGAAGGTACACAGATTACAGAATGCCTCCAGATGTGCATGGGAAACTACTACTGGTCTTCCAGGGAACGATCGGAGCGTAAACTGTTTGAGACATTACAACAATGGAGGATAGTGCGCATGGTGACCGTTGTATTCAATCCCGATGCAATTTCTGTGTTTCATCAACACTTTGAAAGTACACAGATTACAGAATGCCTCCAGATGTGCATCGGAAACTACTACTGGTCTTCCAGGGAACGATCAAAGCGTAGACAGCTTGAGACATAACTCCTTTGGAGGAAACTGCTCTTGGTGGCTGTTGTATTCAATCCCGATGCAGTTTCTGTGTTTCATCAAAACTCTGAAGGTCCACAGATTACAGAATGCCTCCAGATGTGCATCGGAAACTATTACATTGACTTCCAGGGAACGATCTCAGCGTAGACTGTTTGAGACATTACTCCTTTGGAGGAAACTGCTCATGGTGGCTGTTGTATTCAATCCCGATGTAGTTTCTGTGTTTCATCAAAACTCTGAAGGTCCACAGATTACAGAATGCCTCCAGATGAGAATCGGAAACTACTACTGGTCTTCCAGGGAACCATCAAAGCGTAGACTGTTTGAGACATTACTCAAATGGAGGAAAGTGCGCATGGTGACTGTTGTATTCAATCCCGATGCATTTTCTGTGTTTCATCAACACTCAGATAGTCCACAGATTACAGGATGCCTCCAGATGTGCATCGGAAACTACTACTGGTCTTCCAGGGAACGATCAAAGCGTAGACTGATTGAGACATTACTCTCATGGAGGAAAGTGCGCATAGTGACTGTTGTATTCAATCCCGATGCAACTTCTGTGTTTTATCAACACTTTGAAGATCTACAGCTTACAGAATGCCCCCAGATGTACATCGGAAACTACTACAGGTCTTCCAGGGAACGATTAAAGCGTAAACTGTTTGAGACATTACTTACATGGAGGAAAGTTCACATGGTGAATGTTGTATACAATCCCGATGCAATTTCTGTGTTTCTTCAACACTTTGAAGGTCCACAGATTACAGAATGCATCCAGATGTGCATCGGAAATTACTACTGGTGTTCCAGGGAACGATCAAAACGTAGACAGTTTGAGACATTACTCCCATGGTGGAAAATGCGAATGATGACTGTTGTAATCAATCCCGAGGCAATTTCTGTGTTTCATCAACACTCTGATTGTCCACACATTATAGAATGCCCCCAGATGTGCATCGGAAACTACGACTGGTCTTCCAGGGAACGATCAAAGCGTAAACTGTTTGAGACATTACTCCCATGGAGAAAAGTGCACATGGTGACTGTTGTATTCAATCCCGATGCAATTTCTGTGTTTCATCAACCATCTGATAGTCCACAGATTACAGAATGATTCCAGATGTGCATCGGAAACTACTACTGGTCTTCCAGGGAACGATCAAAGCGTAGAGTGTTTGAGACATTACTCACATGCAGGAACGTGCGCAAGGTGGCTGTTGTATTCAATCCCGATGCAATTTCTGTGTTTCATCAACACTTTGAAGGTCCACAGATTACAGAATGCCTCCAGATGTGCATCGGAAAGTACTACTGGTCATCCAGTTAACGATCAAAGCGTAGACTGCTTGAGACATTACTCCTATGGAGGAAAGTGCTCATGGTAACTGTTGTATTCAATCCCGATGCAGTTTCTGTGTTTCATCAACACTCTGAAAGTCCACAGATTACAGAATGCCTCCAGATGTGCATCGGAAACTATTACATTCACTTCCAGGGAACGATCAAAGCGTAGACTATTTGAGTCATTACCCCATGGAGGAAATTGCGCATGGTGACTGTTGTATTCAATCCAGATGCAACATCTGTGTTTCATCAACACTCTGATAGTCCACAGATTACAGATTGCCTCCAGATGAGAATCGGAAACTACTACTGGTCTTCCAGGGAACCATCAAATCGTAGACTGTTTGAGACACTACTCCCATGGAGGAAAGTGCGCATTGTGACTGTTGTATTCAATCCCGATGCAATTTCTGTGTTTCATCAACACTCAGATAGTCCACAGATTACAGGAAGCCTCCAGATGTGCATCGGAAACTACTACTGGTCTTCCAGGGAACGATCAAAGCGTCGACTGTTTGCGACATTACTCCCATGGAGGAAAGTGGGCATGGTGACTGTAGTATTGAATTCCGATGCATTTTCTGTGTTTCATCAACACTCTGATAGTCCACAGATTACAGTATGCCTCCAGATGTGAATCGGAAACTACTACTGGTATTCCAGGGAACGATCAAAGCGTAAACTGTTTGAGACATTATACCCATGGAGGAAAGTGCGCATGGTGACTGTTGTATTCAATCCAGATGCAATTTCTGTGTCTCATCAAGACTCTGATAGTCCACAGATTACAGAATGCTTCCAGATGTGCATCGGAAACTACTACTGGTCTTCCAGGGAACGATCAAAGCGTAAACTGTTTGAGACATTACAACCATGGAGGAAAGTGCGCATGGTGACTGTTGTATTCAATCCCAATGCAATATCTGTGTTTCATCAACACCCTGATAGGCCACAGATTACAGAACGCCTCCAGATGTGCATCGGAAACTACTACTGGTCTTCCAGGAAACGATCAAAGCGTAAACTGTTTGAGACATTACACCAATGGAGGAAAGTGCGCATGGTGACTGTTGTATTGAATACCGATGCAATTTCTGTGTTTCATCAAGACTCATATAGTCCACAGATTACAGAATACCTCCAGACGTGCATCGGAAACTACTACTGGTCTTCCAGGGAACGATCAAAGCGTAGACTGTTTGAGACATTACTCACATGGAGGATAGTGCGCATGGTGACAGTTGTATTCAATCCCGATGCAATTTCTGTGTTTCATCAACACTTTGAAGGTACACAGATTACAGAATGCCTCCAGATGTGCATGGGAAACTACTACTGGTCTTCCAGGGAACCATCAAAGCGTAGACTGTTTGAGACATTACTCTGACGGAGGAAAGTGCGCATGGTGACTGTTGTATTCAATCCCGATGCATTTTCTGTGTTTCATCAACACTCAGATAGTCCACAGATTACAAAATGCCTCCTGATGTGCATCGGAAACTACTACAGGTCTTCCAGGGAACGATCAAACCGTAGACTGTTTGAGACATTACTCCCATGGAGGAAAGTGCGCATGGTGACTGTTGTATTCAATCTCGATGCAATTTCTGTGTTTCGTCAACACTTTGAAGGTCCACAGATTACAGAATGCCTCCAGATGTGCTTCGGAAACTACTACTGGTATTCCAGGGAACGATCAAAGCGTAGACTGTTTGAGACATTACTCACATGCAGGAACGTCCGCAAGGTGGCAGTTGTATTCAATCCCGATGCAATTTCTGTGTTTCATCAACACTTTGAAGGTCCACAGATTACAGAATGCGTCCAGATGTGCACCGGAAACTACTACTGGTCTCCCAGGGAACGATCAAAGCGTAGACTGCTTGAGACATTACTCCTTTGGAGGAAACTGCTCATGGTGGCTGTTGTATTCAATCCCGATGTAGTTTCTGTGTTTCATCAAAACTCTGAAGGTCCACAGATTACAGAATGCCTCCAGATGAGAATCGGAAACTACTACTGGTCTTCCAGGGAACCATCAAAGCGTAGACTGTTTGAGACATTACTCAAATGGAGGAAAGTGCGCATGGTGACTGTTGTATTCAATCCCGATGCATTTTCTGTGTTTCATCAACACTCAGATAGTCCACAGATTACAGGATGCCTCCAGATGTGCATCGGAAACTACTACTGGTCTTCCAGGGAACGATCAAAGCGTAGACTGATTGAGACATTACTCTCATGGAGGAAAGTGCGCATAGTGACTGTTGTATTCAATCCCGATGCAACTTCTGTGTTTTATCAACACTTTGAAGATCTACAGCTTACAGAATGCCCCCAGATGTACATCGGAAACTACTACAGGTCTTCCAGGGAACGATTAAAGCGTAAACTGTTTGAGACATTACTTACATGGAGGAAAGTTCACATGGTGAATGTTGTATACAATCCCGATGCAATTTCTATGTTTCTTCAACACTTTGAAGGTCCACAGATTACAGAATGCATCCAGATGTGCATCGGAAATTACTACTGGTGTTCCAGGGAACGATCAAAACGTAGACAGTTTGAGACATTACTCCCATGGTGGAAAATGCGAATGATGACTGTTGTATTCAATCCCGAGGCAATTTCTGTGTTTCATCAACACTCTGATTGTCCACACATTATAGAATGCCCCCAGATGTGCATCGGAAACTACGACTGGTCTTCCAGGGAACGATCAAAGCGTAAACTGTTTGAGACATTACTCCCATGGAGAAAAGTGCACATGGTGACTGTTGTATTCAATCCCGATGCAATTTCTGTTTTTCATCAACCATCTGATAGTCCACAGATTACAGAATGATTCCAGATGTGCATCGGAAACTACTACTGGTCTTCCAGGGAACGATCAAAGCGTAGAGTGTTTGAGACATTACTCACATGCAGGAACGTGCGCAAGGTGGCTGTTGTATTCAATCCCGATGCAATTTCTGTGTTTCATCAACACTTTGAAGGTCCACAGATTACAGAATGCCTCCAGATGTGCATCGGAAAGTACTACTGGTCATCCAGTTAACGATCAAAGCGTAGACTGCTTGAGACATTACTCCTATGGAGGAAAGTGCTCATGGTGACTGTTGTATTCAATCCCGATGCAGTTTCTGTGTTTCATCAACACTCTGAAAGTCCACAGATTACAGAATGCCTCCAGATGTGCATCGGAAACTATTACATTCACTTCCAGGGAACGATCAAAGCGTAGACTATTTGAGTCATTACCCCCATGGAGGAAATTGCGCATGGTGACTGTTGTATTCAATCCAGATGCAACATCTGTGTTTCATCAACACTCTGATAGTCCACAGATTACAGATTGCCTCCAGATGAGAATCGGAAACTACTACTGGTCTTCCAGGGAACCATCAAAGCGTAGACTGTTTGAGACACTACTCCCATGGAGGAAAGTGCGCATTGTGACTGTTGTATTCAATCCCGATGCAATTTCTGTGTTTCATCAACACTCAGATAGTCCACAGATTACAGGAAGCCTCCAGATGTGCATCGGAAACTACTACTGGTCTTCCAGGGAACGATCAAAGCGTCGACTGTTTGCGACATTACTCCCATGGAGGAAAGTGGGCATGGTGACTGTAGTATTGAATTCCGATGCATTTTCTGTGTTTCATCAACACTCTGATAGTCCACAGATTACAGTATGCCTCCAGATGTGAATCGGAAACTACTACTGGTATTCCAGGGAACGATCAAAGCGTAAACTGTTTGAGACATTATACCCATGGAGGAAAGTGCGCATGGTGACTGTTGTATTCAATCCAGATGCAATTTCTGTGTCTCATCAAGACTCTGATAGTCCACAGATTACAGAATGCTTCCAGATGTGCATCGGAAACAACTACTGGTCTTCCAGGGAACGATCAAAGCGTAAACTGTTTGAGACATTACAACCATGGAGGAAAGTGCGCATGGTGACTGTTGTATTCAATCCCAATGCAATATCTGTGTTTCATCAACACCCTGATAGGCCACAGATTACAGAATGCCTCCAGATGTGCATCGGAAACTACTACTGGTCTTCCAGGAAACGATCAAAGCGTAAACTGTTTGAGACATTACACCAATGGAGGAAAGTGCGCATGGTGACTGTTGTATTCAATCCCGATGCAATATCTGTGTTTCATCAAGACTCTGATAGTCCACAGATTACAGAATGCCACCAGATGTGCATCGGAAACAACTACTGGTGTTCCTGGGAACGATCCAAGCGTAGACTGTTAGAGACATTACTCCCATGGAGGAAAGTGCGCATGGTGACTGTTGTATTCAATCCCGATGCAATTTCTGTGTTTCGTCAACACTCTGATAGTCCACAGATTACAGAATGCCACCAGATGTGCATCGGAAACAACTACTGGTGTTCCAGGGAACGATCAAAGCGTAGCCTGTTTGAGACATTATTCCCATGGAGGAAAGTGTGCATGGTGACTGTTGTATTCAATCCCGATGCAATTTCGGTGTTTCATCAACTCTCTGATAGCCCACAGATTACAGAATGCCACCAGATGTGCATCGGAAACTACTACTGGTCTTCCAGGGAACGATCTAGTCGTAGACTGTTTGAGACATTACTCCCATGGAGGAAAGTGCGCATGGTGACTGTTGTATTCAATCCTGATGCAATTTCTGTGTTTCATCAACACTCTGTTAGTCCACAGATTACAGAATGCCTCCAGATGTGCATCGGAAACTACTACTGGTCTTCCAGGGAACGATCAAATCGTAGACAGTTTGAGACATTACTCCCATGGAGGAAAGTGCGCATGGTGACTGTTGTATTCAATCCCGATGCAATTTCTGTGTTTCATCAACACTCAGATAGTCCACAGATTACAGAATGCCTCCAGATGTGCATCGGAAACTACTACTGGTCTTCAAGGGAACGATCAAAGCGTAAACTGTTTGAGACATTACTCCCATGCAGAAAAGCCTGCATAGTGCCTGTTGTATACAATCCCGATGCACTTTCTGTGTTTCATCAACACTTTGAAGGTCCACAGATTACAGAATGCCTCCAGTTGTGCATCGGAAACTACTACTGGTGTTCCAATGAACGATCAAAACATAGACAGTTTGAGACATTACTCCCATGGAGGAAAGTGCGCATGGGGACTGTTGTATTCAATCCTGATGCAATTTCTGTGTTTCATCAAGACTCTGATAGTCCACACATTATAGAATGCCCAAAGATGTGCATCGGAAACCACTACTGGTCTTCCAGGGAACGATCAAAGCGTAAACTGTTTGACACATTACTCCCATGGAGAAAAGTGCACATACTGATTGTTGTATTCAATTCCCATGCAATTTCTGTGTTTCATCAAGACTCTGATAGTCCAAAGATTACAAAATGCTTCCAGATGTGCATCGGAAACTACTACAGGTCTTCCAGGGAACGATCAAAGCGTAGACTGTTTGAGACATTACTCCCATAGAGGAAAGTGCGCATGGTGACTGTTGTATTCAATCGAGATGCAATTTCTTTATTTCATCAACACTTTGAAGGTCCACAGATTACAGAATGCCTCCAGATGTGCATCGGAAACTACTACTGGTCTTCCAGTGAACGATCAAAGCGTAGACTGTTTGAGACATTACTCACATGGAGGAAAGTGCGCAAGGTGGCTGTTGTATTCAATCCCGATGCAATTTCTGTGTTTCATCAACACTTTGAAGGTCCACAGATTACAGAATGCCTCCAGTTGTGCATCGGAAACTACTACTGGTCTTCCAGGGAACGATTAAATCGTAGACTGTTTGAGACATTACTCCCATAGAGGAAAGTGCGCATGGTGACTGTTGTATTCAATCGTGATGCAATTTCTTTGTTTCATCAACACTTTGAAGGTCCACAGATTACAGAATGCCTCCAGATGTGCATCGGAAACTACTACTGGTCTTCCAGTGAACGATCAAAGCGTAGACTGTTTGAGACATTACTCACATGGAGGAAAGTGCGCAAGGTGGCTGTTGTATTCAATCCCGATGCAATTTCTGTGTTTCATCAACACTTTGAAGGTCCACAGATTACAGAATGCCTCCAGATGTGCATCGGAAACTACTACTGGTCTTCCAGGGAACGATTAAATCGTAGACAGTTTGAGACATTACTACCATGGAGGAAAGTGCGCATGGTGACTGTTGTATTCAATCCCGATGCAGTTTCTGTGTTTCATCAACACTCAGATAGTTCACAGATTACAGAATGCCTCCAGATGTGCATCGGAAACTATTACATGACTTCCAGGGAACGATCAAAGCGTAGACTGTTTGAGACATTACTCCCATGGAGGAAAGTGCGCATGGTGACTGTTGTATTCAATACCGATGCAATTTCTGTGTTTCATCAACACTTTGAAGATCCACAGATTACAGAATGCCTCCAGTTGTGCTTCGGAAACTACTACTGGTCTTGCAGGGAACGATCAAATCGTAGACTGTTTGAGACAATACTCCCATGTAGGAAAGTGCGCATGGTCACTGTTGTATTCAATCCTGATGCAATTTCTGTGTTTCATTAACACTCTGATAGTCCACACATTATAGAATGCCCCCAGATGTGCATCGGAAACTACGACTGGTCTTCCAGGGAACGATGAAAGCGTAAACTGTTTGAGACATTACTCCCATGGAGAAAAGTGCGCATGGTGACTGTTGTATTCAATCCCGATGCAATTTCTGTTTTTCATCAACACTCTGATAGTCCACAGATTACAAAATGCCTCCTGATGTGCATCGGAAACTACTACAGGTCTTCCAGGGAACAATCAAACCGTAGACTGTTTGAGACATTACTCCCATGGAGGAAAGTGCGCATGGTGACTGTTGTATTCAATCTCGATGCAATTTCTGTGTTTCGTCAACACTTTGAAGGTCCACAGATTACAGAATGCCTCCAGATGTGCATCGGAAACTACTACTGGTGTTCCAATGAACGATCAAAACATAGACAGTTTGAGACATTACTCCCATAGAGGAAAGTGCGCATGGGGACTGTTGTATTCAATCCTGATGCAATTTCTGTGTTTCATCAAGACTCTGATAGTCCACACATTATAGAATGCCCAAAGATGTGCATCGGAAACCACTACTGGTCTTCCAGGGAACGATCAAAGCGTAAACTGTTTGACACATTACTCCCATGGAGAAAAGTGCACATACTGATTGTTGTATTCAATTCCCATGCAATTTCTGTGTTTCATCAAGACTCTGATAGTCCAAAGATTACAAAATGCTTCCAGATGTGCATCGGAAACTACTACAGGTCTTCCAGGGAACGATCAAAGCGTAGACTGTTTGAGACATTACTCCCATAGAGGAAAGTGCGCATGGTGACTGTTGTATTCAATCGTGATGCAATTTCTTTGTTTCATCAACACTTTGAAGGTCCACAGATTACAGAATGCCTCCAGATGTGCATCGGAAACTACTACTGGTCTTCCAGTGAACGATCAAATCGTAGACTGTTTGAGACATTACTCACATGGAGGAAAGTGCGCAAGGTGGCTGTTGTATTCAATCCCGATGCAATTTCTGTGTTTCATCAACACTTTGAAGGTCCACAGATTACAGAATGCCTCCAGTTGTGCATCGGAAACTACTACTGGTCTTCCAGGGAACGATTAAATCGTAGACTGTTTGAGACATTACTCCCATAGAGGAAAGTGCGCATGGTGACTGTTGTATTCAATCGTGATGCAATTTCTTTGTTTCATCAACACTTTGAAGGTCCACAGATTACAGAATGCCTCCAGATGTGCATCGGAAACTACTACTGGTCTTCCAGTGAACGATCAAAGCGTAGACTGTTTGAGACATTACTCACATGGAGGAAAGTGCGCAAGGTGGCTGTTGTATTCAATCCCGATGCAATTTCTGTGTTTCATCAACACTTTGAAGGTCCACAGATTACAGAATGCCTCCAGATGTGCATCGGAAACTACTACTGGTCTTCCAGGGAACGATTAAATCGTAGACAGTTTGAGACATTACTCCCATGGAGGAAAGTGCGCATGGTGACTGTTGTATTCAATCCCGATGCAGTTTCTGTGTTTCATCAACACTCAGATAGTTCACAAATTACAGAATGCCTCCAGATGTGCATCGGAAACTATTACATGACTTCCAGGGAACGATCAAAGCGTAGACTGTTTGAGACATTACTCCCATGGAGGAAAGTTCGCATGGTGACTGTTGTATTCAATACCGATGCAATTTCTGTGTTTCATCAACACTTTGAAGATCCACAGATTACAGAATGCCTCCAGTTGTGCTTCGGAAACTACTACTGGTCTTGCAGGGAACGATCAAATCGTAGACTGTTTGAGACAATACTCCCATGTAGGAAAGTGCGCATGGTCACTGTTGTATTCAATCCTGATGCAATTTCTGTGTTTCATTAACACTCTGATAGTCCACACATTATAGAATGCCCCCAGATGTGCATCGGAAACTACTACTGGTCTTCCAGGGAACGATGAAAGCGTAAACTGTTTGAGACATTACTCCCATGGAGGAAAGTGCACATGGTGACTGTTGTATTCAATCCCGATGCAATTTCTGTTTTTCATCAACACTCTGATAGTCCACAGATTACAAAATGCCTCCTGATGTGCATCGGAAACTACTACAGGTCTTCCAGGGAACAATCAAACCGTAGACTGTTTGAGACATTACTCCCATGGAGGAAAGTGCGCATGGTGACTGTTGTATTCAATCTCGATGCAATTTCTGTGTTTCGTCAACACTTTGAAGGTCCACAGATTACAGAATGCCTCCAGATGTGCTTCGGAAACTACTACTGGTATTCCAGGGAACGATCAAAGCGTAGACTGTTTGAGACATTACTCACATGCAGGAAAGTCCGCAAGGTGGCTGTTGTATTCAATCCCGATGCAATTTCTGTGTTTCATCAACACTTTGAAGGTCCACAGATTACAGAATGCCTCCAGATGTGCACCGGAAACTACTACTGGTCTTCCAGGGAACGATCAAAGCGTAGACAGCTTGAGACATAACTCCTTTGGAGGAAACTGCTCATGGTGGCTGTTGTATTCAATCCCGATGCAGTTTCTGTGTTTCATCAAAACTCTGAAGGTCCACAGATTACAGAATGCCTCCAGATGTGCATCGGAAACTATTACATTGACTTCCAGGGAACGATCTCAGCGTAGACTGTTTGAGACATTACTCCCATGGAGGAAATTGCGCATGGTGACGGTTGTATTCAATCCCGATGCAATATCTGTGTTTAATCAACACTTTGATAGTCCACAGATTAAAGAATGCCTCCAGATGAGAATCGGAAACTACTGCTGGTCTTCCAGGGAACCATCAAAGCGTAGACTGTTTGAGACATTACTCCCACGGAGGAAAGTGCGCATGGTGACTGTTGTATTCAATCCCGATGCATTTTCTGTGTTTCATCAACACTCAGATAGTCCACAGATTACAAAATGCCTCCTGATGTGCATCGGAAACTACTACTGGTCTTCCAGGGAACGATCAAAGCGTCGACTGTTTGCGACATTACTCCCATGGAGGAAAGTGGGCATGGTGACTGTAGTATTGAATTCCGATGCATTTTCTGTGTTTCATCAACACTCTGATAGTCCACAGATTACAGAATGCCTCCAGATGTGAATTGGAAACTACTACTGGTATTCCAGGGAACGATCAAAGCGTAAACTGTTTGAGACATTACACCCAAGGAGGAAAGTGCGCATGGTGACTGTTGTATTCAATCCCGATGCAATTTCTGTGTCTCATCAAGACGCTGATAGTCCACAGATTACAGAATGCTTCCAGATGTTCATCGGAAACTACTACTGGTCTTCCAGGAAACGATCAAAGCGTAAACTGTTTGAGACATTACACCAATGGAGGAAAGTGCGCATGGTGACTGTTGTATTCAAGCCCGATGCAATTTCTGTGTTTCATCAAGACTCTGATAGTCCACAGATTACAGAATGCCTCCAGATGTGCATCGGAAACTATTACAGGTCTTCCAGGGAACGATCAAAGCGTAGACTGTTTGAGACATTACTCACATGGAGGATAGTGCGCATGGTGACAGTTGTATTCAATCCCGATGCAATTTCTGTGTTTCATCAACACTTTGAAGGTACACAGATTACAGAATGCCTCCAGATGTGCATCGGAAACTACTGCTGGTCTTCCAGGGAACGATCAAAGCGTAAACTGTTTGAGACATTACACCCATGGAGGAAAGTGCGCATGGTGACTGTTGTATTCAATCCCGATGCAATTTCTGTGTCTCATCAAGACTCTGATAGTCCACAGATTACAGAATGCTTCCAGATGTGCATCGGAAACTACTACTGGTCTTCCAGGAAACGATCAAAGCGTACACTGTTTGAGACATTACTCCCATGGAGGAGAGTGTGCATGGTGACTGTTGTATTCAATCCCGATGTAATTTCTGTGTTTCATCAACACTTTGTAGGTCCACAGATTACAGATTGCCTCCAGATGTGCATCGGAAACTACTACTGGTCTTCCTGGGAACGATCAAACCATAGACTGTTTTAGACATTACACCCATGGAGGAAAGTGCGGATGGTGACTGTTGTATTCAATCCCGATGCATTTTCTGTGTTTCATCAACACCTTGATAGTCCACAGACTACAGATTGCCTACAGATGTAAATCGGAAACTACTACTGGTCTTCCAGGAAACGATCAAAGCGTAGACTGTTTCAGACATTACTCCAATGGAGGAAAGAGTGCATGGTGACTGTTGTATTCAATACCGATGCAATTTCTGTGTTTCATCAACACTCAGATAGTCCACAGATTACAGGATGCCTCCAGATGTGCATCGGAAACTACTACTGGTCTTCCAGGGAACGATCAAAGCGTCGACTGTTTGCGACATTACTCCCATGGAGGAAAGTGGGCATGGTGACTGTAGTATTGAATTCCGATGCATTTTCTGTGTTTAATCAACACTCTGATTGTCCACATATTACAGTATGCCTCCAGATGTGCATCGGAAACTACTACTGGTCTTCCAGGGAACGATCAAAGCGTAGACTGTTTCAGACATTACTCCAATGGAGGAAAGTGCGCATGGTGACTGTTGTATTCAATCACGATGCAATTTCTGTGTTTCATCAACACTTTGATAGTCCACAGATTACAGATTGCCTCCAGATGTAAATCGGAAACTACTACTGGTCTTCCAGGAAACGATCAAAGCGTAGACTGTTTCAGACATTACTCCAATGGAGGAGAGTGTGCATGGTGAATGTTGTATTCAATCCCGATGCAATTTCTGTGTTTCATCAACACTCTGATAGTCCACAGATTACAGAAAGCCTCAAGATGTGCATCGGAAACTACTACTGGTCTTCCAGGAAATTATCAATTCGTAGACTGTTTCAGACGTTACTCCCATGGAGGAAATAGAAGATGGTGACTCTTGTATTCAATCCCAATGCAATTTCTTTGTTTCATCAACACTCTGATAGTCCACAGATTACAGATTGTCTCCAGATGTGCATCGGAAGCTAATACTGGTCTTCCTGGGAACGATCAAAGCTTAGACTGTTTGAGACATTACTCCCATGGAGGAAAGTGCGCATGGTGACTGTTGTATTCAATCGCGAAGCTATTACTGTGATTCATCAACACTCTGATAGTCCACAGATTACAGATTGCCTCCAGATGTGCATCGAAAACTACTATTGCTCTTCCAGGGAACGAGCAAAGCGTAGACTGTTTGAGAATTACTCCCATGGAGGAAAGAGCGGATGGTGACTGTTGTATTCAATCCCGATGCAATTTCTGTGTTTCGTCAACACTCTGATAGTCCACACATTACAGATTGTCTCCAGATGTGCATCGGAAACTACTACTGGTCTTCCTGGGAACGATCAAACCGTAGACTGTTTTAGACATTACTCCTATTTAGGAAAGTGCGGATGGTGACTGTTGTATACACTCCTGATGCAATTTCTGTGTTTCATCAACACTTTGAAGGTCCACAGATTACAGATTGCCTCCAGATGAAAATCGGAAACTACTACTGGTCTTCCAGTGAACGATCAAAGCGTAGACTGTTTCAGACATTACTCCAATGGAGGAAAGTGTGCATGGTGACAGTTGTATTCAATCCAGATGCAATTTCTGTGTTTCATCAACACTTTGAAGGTCCACAGATTACAGAATGCCTCCAGATGTGCATCGGAATCTACTACTGGTCTTCCAGGGAACGATCAAATCGTAGACTGTTTCAGACGTTACTCCCATGGAGGAAAGAGCGGATGGTGACTGTTGTATTCAATCCCGATGCAATTCCTGTGTTTCATCAACACTCTGATAGTCCACAGATTACAGATTGTCTGCAGATGTGCATCGGAAACTACTACTGGTCTTCCTGGGAACGATCAAAGCTTAGACTGATTCAGACATTACTCCCATGGAGGAAAGTGCGCATGGTGACTGTTGTATTGAATCGCGATGCAATATCTGTGTTTCATTAACACTCTGATAGTCCACAGATTACAGATTGCCTCCAGATGTGTATCGGAAACTACTATTGATCTTCCAGGGAACGATCAAAGCGTAGACTGTTTGAAAATTACTCCCATGGAGGAAAGTGCGCATGGTGACTGTTGTATTCAATCCCGATGCAATTTCTATGTTTCATCAACAGTCTGATAGCCCACATATTACAGAATGCCTCCCGATGTGCATCGGAAACTATTACTGGTCTTCCAGGGATCGATCAAAGCGTAGACTGTTTGAGGCATTACTCCCATGGAGGAAAGTGCGCATGGTGACTATTGTATTCAATCTCGATGCAATTTCTGTGTTTCATCAACACTTTGAAGGTCCACAGATTACAGAATGCCACCAGATGTGCATCGGAAACTCTTACTGGTCTTCCAGGGCACAATCAAATTGTAGACTGTTTCAGACGTTACTGCCATGGAGGAAAGTGCGGATGGTGAATGTTGTATTCAATCCCGATGCAATTTCTGTGTTTCGTCAACACTCTGATAGTCCACACATTTCAGATTGACTCCAGATGTGCATCGGAAACTACTACTGGTCTTCCTGGGAACGATCAAACAGAAGACTGTTTCAGATATTACTCCCATGGAGGTAAGTGCGGATGGTGACTGTTGTATTCATTCCTGATGCAATTTCTGTGTTTCAGCAACACTTTGAAGGTCCACAGATTTTAGATTGCCTCCAGATGTGCATCGGAAACTACTACTGGTCTTCCAGGGAACGATCAAAGCGTAGACTGTTTCAGACATTACTCCCATGGAGAAAAGTGTGCATGGTGACTGTTGTATTCAATCCCGATGCAATTTCTGTGTTTCATCAACACTTGGATAGTCCACAGAATACAGAATGCCTCCAGATGTGCATCGGAAACTACTACTGGTCTTCCACGGAACGATCAAAGCGTAGACTGTTTCAGACGTTACTCCCATGGAGGAAAGAGCGGATGGTGACTGTCGTATTCAATCCCGATGGAATTCCTGTGTTTCAACAACACTCTGATAGTCCACAGATTACAGATTGTCTGCAGATGTGCATGGGAAACTACTACTGGTCTTCCTGGGAACGATCAAAACTTAGACTGTTTCAGACATTACTCCCATGGAGGAAAGTGCGCATGGTGACTGTTGTATTCAATCGCGATGCAATTTCTGTGTTTCAGCAACACTTTGAAGGTCCACAGATTTTAGATTGCCTACAGATGTGAATCGGAAGCTACTACTGGTCTTCCAGGGAACGATCAAAGCGTAGACTGTTTCAGACATTACTCCCATGGAGGAAAGTGTTCATGGTGACTGTTGTATTCAATCCCGATGCAATTTCTGTGTTTCATCAACACTTGGATAGTCCACAGAATACAGAATGCCTACAGATGTGCATCGGAAACTACTACTGGTCTTCCACGGAACGATCAAAGCGTAGACTGTTTCAGACGTTACTCCCATGGAGGAAAGTGCAGATGGTGACTGTTGTATTAAATCGCGATGCATTTTCTGTGTTTCAGCAACACTTTGAAGGTCCACAGATCTTAGATTGCCTCCAGATGTGCATCGGAAACTACTACTGGTCTTCCAGGGAACGATCAACGTGTAGACTGTACGAGAATAACTCCCATGGGGGAAAGTGCGCATGGTGACTGTTGTATTCAATCCCCATGCAATTTCTGTGTATCAACAACACTCTGATAGTCCACAGATTATAGAATGCCTCCAGATGTGCATCGGAAACTACTACTGGCCTTTCAGGGAACGATCAAAGCGTATACTGTTTGAGACATTACTCCCATGGAGGAAAGTGCGAATATTGACTGTTGTATTCAATCCCGATGCAATTGCTGTGTTTCATCAACAGTCTGATAGTCCACAGATTACAGAATGCCTCCAGATGTGCATCGGTAACTACTACTGGTCTTCCAGGGTTCGATCAAATCGCAGACTCTTTGTGACATTACTCCCATGGCGGAAAGAGCGGATGGTGACTGTTGTATTCAATCCCGATGCAATTTCTGTGTTTCATCAACACTCTGATAGTCCACACATTACAGATTGTCTCCAGATGTGCATCAGAAACTACTACTGGTCTTCCTGGTAACGATCAAAGCTTCGACTCTTTCAGAAATTACTCCCATGGATTAAAGTGCGCATGGTGGCTGTTGTATTCAATCCCGAGGCCATTTCTGTGTTTCATCAACACTTTGAACGTCCACATATTATAGAATGCCTCCAGATGTGCATCGGAAACTGCTACTGGTCTTCAAGGGAACGATCAAAGCGTAGACACTTTGAGACATTACACCCATGGAGTAATGTGCGCATAGTGACTGTTGTTTTCAATCCTGATGCAATTTCTGTGTTTCATCAGCACTCGGTTAGTCCACAGATTACAGAATGCCTCCAGATGTGCATCGGAAACTACTCCTGGACTTCAGGGAACGATCAAAGCGATGACAGTTTGAGACATTACTCCCATCGAGAAATGTAGGCATGGTGCCTGTTGTATTCAATCGCGATGCAATTTCTGTGTTTCATCAACACTTTGAAGGTCCATAGATTACAGAGTGCCTCCAGATGTGCATCGGAAACTACTACTGGTCTTCCAGGGAACGATCAAAGCGTAGACTGTTTGATACATTACTCCCATGGAGGAATGTGCGCATGGTGACTGTTGTATTCAAATTGATGCAATTACTGTGTTTCATCAACACTCTGATAGTCCACAGATTACAGAGTGCCTCCAGATGTGCATCGGAAAGTACTACTGGTCTTCCAGGGAACGATCAAAGCGTAGACTGTTTGAGACATTACTCCTATGGAGGAAAGTGCGCTTGGTGACTGTTGTATTCAATCCCGGTGCAATTACTGTGTTTCATCAACACTCTGATAGTCGACAGATTACAGAATGCAACCAGATGTGCATCGGACAGTTTTACTGGTCTTCCAGGGAACGATCAAAGCGTAGACTGTTAGAGTCATTACTCCCATGGAGGAAATTGTGAATGGTGACTGTTGTATTGAACGAACTGTTTGAGACATTACTCCCATGGAGGAAAGTGCGCATGGTGACTGTTGTATTCAATCCCGATGAAATTTCTGTGTTTCATCAACACTTCGAAGGTCCACAGATTACAGAATGCCACCAGTTTTTCATCGGAAACTACTACTGGTCTTCCAGGGAATGATCAAAGCGTAGACTGTTGAGAGACATTACTTCCAAGGAGGAAAGTGCGGATGGTGACTGTTGTATTCAATGCCGATGCAATTTCTGTGTTTCGTCAACACTCTGATAGTCCACTAAGTACACAATGCCACCAGATGTACACCCGGAACTACTACTGGTCTTCCAGGGAACGATCAAAGCGTAGACTGTTTGAGACATTACTCCCATGGACGAAAGTGCGCATGGTGACTGTTGTATTCAATCCCGATGCAATTTCTGTGATTCATGAACACTCTGATAGTCCACAGATTACAGAATGCCTCCAGATGTGTATCGGAAACTACTACTGATATTCCAGGGAACGATCAAGTCGTAGACTGTTTGAGACATTACTCCCATGGAGGAAAGTGCGCATGGTGACTGTTGTATTCAATCCCGATGCTATTTCTGTGTTTCATCAAGACTCTGATAGTCCACAGATTACAGAATGCCTTCAGATGTGAATTGGAAACTACCACTGGTCTTCCAGGGAACGATCAAAACGTAGACTATTTGAGACATTACTAACATGGAGGAAAGTGCGCATGGTGACTGTTGTATTCAATCCCGATGCAATTTCTGTGTTTCATCAACACTCTGTTAGTGCACAGATTACAGAATGACTCTAGATGTGCATCGGAAACTACTACAGGTCTTCCAGGGAACGATCAAAACGTAGACTGTTTGGGACATTACTCATATGGAGGAAAGTGCGCATGGTGACTGTTGTATTCAATCCCGATGCAATTTCTATGTTTCATCAAGACTTTGAAGGTCCACAGGTTACAGATGGCCTCCAGATGTGCATCGGAAACTACTACTGGTTTTCCAGGGAACGATCAAATCGTAGACTGTTTGAGACATTACTCCCATGGAGTAAAGTGTGCATGGTGACTGTTGTATTCAATCCCGATGCAATTTCTGTGTTTCATCAACTCTCTGATAGCCCACAGATTACAGAATGCCACCAGATGTGCATCGGAAACTACTACTGGTCTTCCAGGGAACGATCAAATTGTAGACTGTTTCAGACATTACTCCCATGTAGGAAAATGCGGATTATGACTGTTGTATTCACTGCCGGTGCAATTTCTGTGTTTCATCAACACATTTAAGGTCCACAGATTACAGAATGCCACCAGATTTTCATCGGAAACTACTACTGGTCTTCCAGGGAACGATCAAAGCGTAGACTGTTTGAGACATTACTTCCATTGAGGAAAGTGCGGATGGTGACTGTTGCATTCAATCCCGATGCAATATCTGTGTTTCATCAACACTCTGATAGTCCACAAATTACACAATGCCACCAGATGTACATCCGGAACTACTACTGGGCTTCCAGGTAACGATCAAAGTGTAGACTGTTTGAGACATTACTCCCGTGGAGGAATGTGCGCATGGTGACTCTTGTATTCAATCCCGATGCAATTTCTGTGATTCATGAACACTCTGATAGTCGACAGATTACAGAATGCCACCAGATTTGGATCGGAAACTACTACTGCTGTTCCAGGGAATGATCAAAGCGTAGACTGTTTGAGACATTACTCCCATGCAGGAAAGTGCGCATGGTGACTGTTGTATTCAATCCCGATGCAATTTCTGTGATTCATTAACACTCTGATAGTCCACAGATTACAGAATGCCAACAGATGTGCATCGGAAACTACTACTGGTCTCCCAGGGAACGATCAAATTGTAGACTGTTTCAGACATTACTCCGATGTAGGAAAATGCGGATTGTGACTGTTGTATTCACTGCCGGTGCAATTTCTGTGTTTCATCAACACATTGAAGGTCCACAGATTACAGAATGCCACCAGATTTTCATCGGAAGCTACTACTGGTCTTCCAGGGAACGATCAAACCGTAGACTGTTTGAGACACTACTTCCATGGAGGAATGTGCGGATGGTGACTGTTGCATTCAATCCCGATGCAATATCTGTGCTTCATCAACAGTCTTATAGTCCACAAATTACACAATGCCACCAGATGTACATCAGGAACTACTACTGGTCTTGTAGGGAACTATCAAATTGTAGACTGTTTCAGACATTACTCCCATGTAGGAAAATGCGGATTATGACTGTGGTATTCACTGCCGGTGCAATTTCTGTGTTTCATCAACACATTTAAGGTCCACAGATTACAGAATGCCACCAGATTTTCATCGGAAACTACTACTGGTCTTCCTGGGAACGATCCAAGCGTACACTGTTAGAGACATTACTCCCATGGAGGAAAGTGCGCATGGTGACTGTTGTAATCAATCCCAATGCAATTTCTGTGTTTCATCAACAATCAGTTAGTCCACAGATTTCAGAATGCCTCCAGATGTGCATTGGAAACTACTACTGGTCTTCCAGGGAACAATCAAAGCGTAGACTGTTTGAGACATTACTTCCGTGGAGAAAGGGCGCATGGTGACTGTTGTATACAATCCCGATGCAATTTCTGTGTTTCATCAACACTCTGATATTCCACAGATTACAAAATGCCTCCAGATGTGCATCGGAAACTACTACTGGTCTTCCAGGGTACGATCAAAGAGTAGACTGTTAGGGACATTACTCATATGGAGGAAAGTGCGCATGGTGTCTCTTGTATTCAATCCCGATGCAATATCTGTGTTTCATCAACACTTTGAAGGTCCACAGATTACAGAATGCCTCCAGATGTGCATCGGAAATTACTACTGGTTTTCCAGGGAACGATCAAAGCATAGACTGTTTGAGACATTACTCATGTGGAGGAAAGTGCGCATGGTGACTGTTGTATTCAATCCCTATGCAATTTCTGTGTTTCATCAACACTCAGATAGCCCACAGATTACAGAGTGCCACCACATGTGCATCGGAAACTGCTACTGGTCTTCCAGGGAACGATCAAAGTGTAGACGGTTTGAGACGTTACTCCCATGGAGGAAAGTGTGCATGGTGACTATTGTATTCAATCCCGATGCAATTTCTATGTTTCATCAACTCTCTGATAGCCCACAGATTACAGAATGCCACCAGATGTGCATCGGAAACTACTACTGGTCTTCCAGGGAACGATCAAATTGTAGACTGCTATCAGACATTACTCCGATGTAGAAAAATGCGGATTGTGACTGTTGTATTAACTGCCGGTGCAATTTCTGTGTTTCATCAACACATTGAAGGTCCACAGATTACAGAATGAAACCAGATTTTCATCGGAAACTACTACTGGTCTTCCAGGGCACGATCAAAGCGTAGACTGTTTGAGACAATACTCCCATGGAGGAAAGTGTGCATGGTGACTATTGTATTCAATCCCGATGCAATTTCTATGATTCATCAACTATCTGATAGCCCACAGATTACAGAATGCCACCAGATGTGCATCGGAAACTACTACTGGTCTTCCTGGGAACGTTCCAAGCGTAGACTGTTAGAGACATTACTCCCATGGAGAAAGTGCGCATGGTGACTGTTGTAATCAATCCCAATGCAATTTCTGTGTTTCATCAACAATCAGTTAGTCCACAGATTTCAGAATGCCTCCAGATGTGCATCGGAAACTACTACTGGTCTTCCAGGGAACAATCAAAGCGTAGACTGATTGAGACATTACTCCCTTGGATGAAAGTGAGCATGGTGACCGTTGTATTCAATCCCGATGCAATTGCTGTGTTTCGTCAACACTCTGATAGTCCACAGATTACAGAATGCCACCAGTTGTGAATAGGAAACCACTACTGGTCTTCCAGGGAACGATCAAATTGTAGACTGTTTCAGACATTACTGCCAAGTAGGAAAGTTCGGATTGTGACTGTTGTATTCACTCGCGAGGCAATTTCTGTGTTTCATCAACACTTTGAAGGTCCAGAGATTACAGAATGCCTCCAGATGTGTATCGGAAACTACTACTGGTCATCGAGGGAACGATCAAATCGTAGACTGATTAAGACATTACTCCTGTGGAGGAAAGTGCGCATGGTGACTGTTGTATTCAATCCCTATGCAATTTCTGTGTTTCATCAACACTCTGATAGCCCACAGATTACAGAATGCCACCAGATGTGCATCGGAAAGTACTACTGGTCTTCCAGGGAACGATCAAAGCGTAGACTGTTTGAGACATCACTCCCATGGAGGAAAGTGCGCATGGTGACTGTTGTATTCAATCCCGATGCAATTTCTGTGATTCATTAACACTCTGATAGTCCACAGATTACATAATGCCACCAGATGTGCATCGGAAACTACTACTGGTCTCCCAGGGAACGATCAAATTGTAGACTGTTTCAGACATTACTCCCTTGGAGGAAAGTGCGCATGGTGACTGTTGTATTCAATCCCGAGGCAATTTCTGTGATTCATGAACACTCTGATAGTCCACAGATTACGGAATGCCAGCCGATGTGCATCGGAAACTACTGCTGGTCTTCCAGGGAACGATCAAAGCGTAGACTGTTTGAGACATTACTCCCTTGGAGGAAAGTGAGGATGCTGACTGTTGTCTTCACTCCCGATGCAATCTTTGTGTTTCATCAACACTCTGATAGTCCACAGATTACAGATGTGCATCGGAAACTACTACTGGTCTTCCAGGGAACGATCAAAGCGTACACTGTTAGAGACATTACTCCCATGGAGGAAAGTGCGCATGGTGACTGTTGTAATCAATCCCAATGCAATTTCTGTGTTTCATCAACAATCAGTTAGTCCACAGATTTCAGAATGCCTCCAGATGTGCATCGGAAACTACTACTGGTGTTCCAGGGAACAATCAAAGCGTAGACTGTTTGAGACATTACTCCCATGGATGAAAGTGAGCATGGTGACCGTTGTAATCAATCCCGATGCAATTGCTGTGTTTCGTCAACACTCTGATAGTCCACAGATTACAGAATGCCACCAGATGTGCATCGGAAACAACTACTTGTGTTCCAGGGAACGATCAAAGCGTAGACTGTTTGAGACATTAATCCTGTGGTGGAAAGTGTTCATGGTGACTGTTGTATTCAACCCCGATGCAATTTCTGTGTTTCATCAACACTCTGATAGACCACAGATTACAGAATGCCTCCAGATGTGCATCGGAAACTACTACAAGTGTGCCAGGGAACGATCAAAGCGTAAACTGTTTGAGACATTACACCCATGGAGGAACGTGCGCATGGTGACTGTCGTATTCAATCCCGATGCAATTTCTGTGTTTCATCAACACTCTGATAGTCCACGGGTTACAGAATGCCACCAGAATTGCATCGGAAAGTACTACTGGTCTTCCAGGGAACGATCAAAGCGTGGACTGTTTCAGACATTACTCCCATGGAGGAAAGTGCGCATGGTGACTGTTGTATTCAATCCCGATGCAATTTCTGTGATTCATTAACACTCTGATAGTCCACAGATTACAGAATGCCACCAGATGTGCATCGGAAACTACTACTGGTCTCCCAGGGAACGATCAAATTGTAGACTGTTTCAGACATTACTCCGATGTAGGAAAATGCGGATTGTGACTGTTGTATTCACTGCCGGTGGAATTTCTGTGTTTCATCAACACATTGAAGGTCCACAGATTACAGAATGCCATTAGATTTTCATCGGAAACTACTACTGGTCTTCCAGGGAACGATCAAAGCGTAGACTGTTTGAGACACTACTTCCATGGAGGAATGTGCGGATGGTGACTGTTGCATTCAATCCCGATGCAATATCATTGTTTCATCAACACTCTTATAGTCCACAAATTACACAATGCCACCAGATGTACATCCGGAACTACTACTGGTCTTGTAGGGAACGATCAAATTGTAGACTGTTTCAGACATTACTCCCATGTACGAAAATGCGGATTATGACTGTCGTATTCACTGCCGGTGCAATTTCTGTGTTACATCAACACATTTAAGGTCCACAGATTACAGAATGCCATCAGATTTTCATCGGAAACTACTACAGGTCTTCCTGGGAACGATCCAAGCGTACACTGTTAGAGACGTTACTCCCATGGAGGAAAGTGCGCATGGTGACTGTTGTAAGCAATCCCAATGCAATTTCTGTGTTTCATCAACAATCAGTTAGTCCACAGATTTCAGAATGCCTCCAGATGTGCATTGGAAACTACTACTGGTCTTCCAGGGAACAATCAAAGCGTAGACTGTTTGAGACATTACTTCCGTGGAGAAAGGGCGCATGGTGACTGTTGTATACAATCCCGATGCAATTTCTGTGTTTCATCAACACTTTGAAGGTCCACAGATTACAGAATGCCACCAGATGTGTATCGCAAACTACTACTGGTCATCGAGGGAACGATCAAAGCGTAGACTGATTAAGACATTACTCCTGTGGAGGAAAGTGCGCATGGTGACTGTTGTATTCAATCCCGAGGCAATTTCTGTGATTCATGAACACTCTGATAGTCCACAGATTACGGAATGCCAGCTGATGTGCATCGGAAACTACTACTGGTCTTCCAGGGAACGATCAAAGCGTAGACTGTTTGAGACATTACTCCCATGGAGGAAAGTGAGGATGCTGACTGTTGTCTTCACTCCCGATGCAATCTTTGTGTTTCATCAACACTCTGATAGTCCACAGATTACAGATGTGCATCGGAAACTACTACTGGTCTTCCACGGAACGATCAAAGCGTACACTGTTAGAGACATTACTCCCATGGAGGAAAGTGCGCATGGTGACTGTTGTAATCAATCCCAATGCAATTTCTGTGTTTCATCAACAATCAGTTAGTCCACAGATTTCAGAATGCCTCCAGATGTGTATCGGAAACTACTACTGGTGTTCCAGGGAACAATCAAAGCGTAGCCTGTTTGAGACATTACTCCCATGGATGAAAGTGAGCATGGTGACCGTTGTAATCAATCCCGATGCAATTGCTGTGTTTCGTCAACACTCTGATAGTCCACAGATTACAGAATGCCACCAGATGTGCATCGGAAACAACTACTTGTGTTCCAGGGAACGATCAAATCGTAGACTGTTTGAGACATTACTCCTGTGGTGGAAAGTGTGCATGGTGACTGTTGTATTCAATCCCGATGCAATTTCTGTGTGTCATCAACACTCTGATAGTCCACAGATTACAGAATGCGACCAGATGTGCATCGGAAAGTACTACTGGTCTTCCAGGGAACGATCAAAGCGTGGACTGTTTCAGACATTACTCCCATGGAGGAAAGTGCGCATGGTGACTGTTGTATTCAATCCCGATGCAATTTCTGTGATTCATTAACACTCTGATAGTCCACAGATTACAGAATACCACCAGATGTGCATCGGAAACTACTACTGGTCTCCCAGGGAAGGATGAAATTGTAGACTGTTTCAGACATTACTCCGATGTAGGAAAATGCGGATTGTGACTGTTGTATTCACTGCCGGTGCAATTTCTGTGTTTCATCAACACATTGAAGGTCCACAGATTACAGAATGCCACCAGATTTTCATCGGAAACTACTACTGGTCTTCCAGGGAACGATCAAAGCGTAGACTGTTTGAGACATTAGTTCCATGGAGGAAAGTGCGGATCGTGACTGTTGCATTCAATCCCGATGCAATATCTGTGTTTCATCAAAACTCTTATAGTCCACAAATTACACAATGCCACCAGATGTACATCCGGATCTACTACTGGTCTTGTTGGGAACGATCAAAGCGTAGACTGTTTGAGACATTACTCCCTTGGAGGAAAGTGCGCATGGTGACTGTTGTATTCAATCCCGAGGCAATTTCTGTGATTCATGAACACTCTGATAGTCCACAGATTACGGAATGCCAGCAGATGTGCATCGGAAACTACTACTGGTCTTCCAGGGAACGATCAAAGCGTAGACTGTTTGAGACATTACTCCCATGGAGGAAAGTGAGGATGCTGACTGTTGTCTTCACTCCCGATGCAATCTTTGTGTTTCATCAACACTCTGATGGTGCACAGAGTACAGATGTGCATCAGAAACTACTACTGGTCTTCCAGGGAACGACCAAAGCGTACACTGTTAGAGACATTACTCCCATGGAGGAAAGTGCGCATGGTGACTGTTGTAATCAATCCCAATGCAATTTCTGTGTTTCATCAACAATCAGTTAGTCCACAGATTTCAGAATGAATCCAGATGTGCATCGGAAACTACTACTGGTGTTCCAGGGAACAATCAAAGCGTAGACTGTTTGAGACATTACTCCCATGGATGAAAGTGAGCATGGTGACCGTTGTATTCAATCCCGATGCAATTACTGTGTTTCGTCAACACTCTGATAGTCCACAGATTACAGAATGCCACCAGATGTGCATCGGAAACAACAACTTGTGTTCCAGGGAACGATCAAAGCGTAGACTGTTTGAGACATTACTCCTGTGGTGGAAAGTGTGCATGGTGACTGTTGTATTCAATCCCGATGCAATTTCTGTGTTTCATCAACACTCTGATAGTCCACAGATTACAAAATGCCACCAGATATGCATCGGAAACTACTACTGGTCTTCCAGGGAACGATCAAAGCGTAGACAGTTTGAGACATACCTCCCGTGGAGGAACGTGCGCATGGTGACTGTCGTATTCAATCCCGATGCAACTTCTGTGTTTCATCAACACTCTGATGGTCCACGGGTTACAGAATGCCAAGAGAATTGCATCGGAAAGTACTACTGGTCTTCCAGGGAACGATCAAAGCGTGGACTGTTTCAGACATTACTCCCATGGTGGAAAGTGCGCATGGTGACTGTTGTATTCAATCCCGATGCAATTTCTGTGATTCATTAACACTCTGATAGTCCACAGATTACAGAATGCCACCAGATGTGCATCGGAAACTACTACTGGTCTCCCAGGGAACGATCAAATTGTAGACTGTTTCAGACATTACTCCGATGTAGGAAAATGCGGATTGTGACTGTTGTATTCACTGCCGGTGGAATTTCTGTGTTTCATCAACACATTGAAGGTCCACAGATTACAGAATGCCATTAGATTTTCATCGGAAACTACTACTGGTCTTCCAGGGAACGATCAAAGCGTAGACTGTTTGAGACACTACTTCCATGGAGGAATGTACGGATGGTGACTGTTGCATTCAATCCCGATGCAATATCTGTGTTTCATCAACACTCTTATAGTCCACAAATTACACAATGCCACCAGATGTACATCCGGAACTACTACTGGTCTTGTAGGGAACGATCAAATTGTAGACTGTTTCAGACATTACTCCCATGTAGGAAAATGCGGATTATGACTGTTGTATTCACTGCCGGTGCAATTTCTGTGTTTCATCAACACATTTAAGGTCCACAGATTACAGAATGCCATCAGATTTTCATCGGAAACTACTACTGGTCTTCCTGGGAACGATCCAAGCGTACACTGTTAGAGACGTTACTGCCATGGAGGAAAGTGCGCATGGTGACTGTTGTAAGCAATCCCAATGCAATTTCTGTGTTTCATCAACAATCAGTTAGTCCACAGATTTCAGAATGCCTCCAGATGTGCATTGGAAACTACTACTGGTCTTCCAGGGAAGAATCAAAGCGTAGACTGTTTGAGACATTACTTCCGTGGAGAAAGGGCGTATGGTGACTGTTGTATACAATCCCGATGCAATTTCTGTGTTTCATCAACACATTGAAGGTCCACAGATTACAGAATGCCACCAGATGTGTATCGCAAACTACTACTGGTCATCGAGGGAACGATCAAAGCGTAGACTGACTAAGACATTACTCCTGTGGAGGAAAGTGCGCATGGTGACTGTTGTATTCAATCCCGAGGCAATTTCTGTGATTCATGAACACTCTGATATTCCACAGATTACGGAATGCCAGCTGATGTGCATCGGAAACTACTACTGGTCTTCCAGGGAACGATCAAAGCGTAGACTGTTTGAGACATTACTCCCATGGAGGAAAGAGAGGATGCTGACTGTTGTCTTCACTCCCGATTCAATCTGTGTGTTTCATCAACACTCTGATAGTCCACAGATTACAGATGTGCATCGGAAACTACTACTGGTCTTCCAGGGAACGATCAAAGCGTAGACTGTTTGAGACGTTACTCCCATGGAGGAAAGTGCGCATGGTGACTGTTGTATTCAATCCCGATGCAATTTCTGTGTTTCATCAACACTCTGATAGTCCACAGATTACAGAATGGCTCCAGATGTGAATTGGAAACTACCACTGGTCTTCCAGGGAACGATCAAAGCGTAGACTGTTTGAGACATTACTAACATGGAGGAAAGTGCGCATGGTGACTGTTGTATTCAATCCCGATGCAATTTCCGTGTTTCATCAACACTCTGATACTCCACAGATTACAGAATGGCTCCAGATGTGCATCGGAAACTACTACTGGTCTTCCTGGGAACGATCCAAGCGTAGACTCTTAGAGACATTACTCCCATGGAGAAAAGTGCGCATGGTGACTGTTGTAATCAATCCCAATGCAATTTCTGTGTTTCATCAACAATCAGTTAGTCCACAGATTTCAGAATGCCTCCAGATGTGCATCGGAAACTACTACTGGTCTTCCAGGGAACAATCAAAGCGTAGACTGTTTGAGACATTACTCCCATGGATGAAAGTGAGCATGGTGACCGTTGTATTCAATCCCGATGCAATTGCTGTGTTTCGTCAACACTCTGATAGTCCACAGATTACAGAATGCCACCAGTTGTGAATAGGAAACCACTACTGGTCTTCCAGGAAACGATCGAATTGTAGACTGTTTCAGACATTACTGCCAAGTAGGAAAGTGCGGATTGTGACTGTTGTATTCACTCGCGAGGCAATTTCTGTGTTTCATCAACACTTTGAAGGTCCACAGATTACAGAATGCCTCCAGATGTGTATCGCAAACTACTACTGGTCATCGAGGGAACGATCAAAGCGTAGACTGATTAAGACATTACTCCTGTGGAGGAAAGTGCCCATGGTGACTGTTGTATTCAATACCGATGCAATTTCTGTGTTTCGTCAACACTCTGATAGTCCACAGATTACAGAATGCCACCAGATGTGCATCGGAACAACTACTTGTGTTCCAGGGAACGATCAAAGCGTAGACTGTTTGAGACATTACTCCTGCGGAGGAAAGTGTGCATGGTGACTGTTGTATTCAATCCCGATGCAATTTCTGTGTTTCATCAACACTCTGATAGTCCACAGATTACAGAATGCCACCAGATGTGCATCGGAAACTACTACTGGTCTTCCAGGGAACGATCAAAGCGTAGACAGTTTGAGACATACCTCCCGTGGAGGAAAGTGCGCATGGTGACTGTCGTATTCAATCCCGATGCAATTTCTGTGTTTCATCAACTCTCTGATAGTCCACGGATTACAGAATGCCACCAGAATTGCATCGGAAAGTACTACTGGTCTTCCAGGGAACGATCAAAGCGTGGACTGTTTCAGACATTACTCCCAAGGAGGAAAGTGCGCATGGTGACTGTTGTATTCAATCCCGATGCAATTTCTGTGTTTCATCAACTCTCTGATAGTCCACAGATTACAGAATGCCACCAGATGTGCATCGGAAACTACTACTGGTCATCGAGGGAACGATCAAAGCGTAGACTGTTTAAGGCGTTACTCCTGTGGAGGAAAGTTCGCATGGTGACTGTTGTATTCAATACCGATGCAATTTATGTGTTTCGTGAACACTCTGATAGTCCACAGATTACAGAATGCCACCGGATGTGCATCGGAAACTACTACTGGTCTTCCAGGGAACGATCAAAGCATAGACTGTTTGTGACATTACTAACATGGAGGAAAGTGCGATTGGTGACTGTTGTATTCAATACGGATGCAATTACTGTGTTTCATCAACACCTTGATAGTCCACAGATTACAGAATGCCTCCAAATGTGCATCGGAAACTACTACTGGTCTTCCAGGAAAATATCGAACCGTAAACTCTTTGAGACATTACCCCCATGGAGGTAGGTGCGCGTGGTGACTGTTGTATTCAATCCCGATGCAATTTCTGTGTTTCATGACACTCTGATATTCCACATATTACAGAATGGCTCCAGATGTCATCGGAAACTACTACTGGTCTTCCTGGGAACGATCCAAGCGTAGACTGTTAGGGACATAACTCACATGGAGGAAAGTGCGCATGGTGACTGTTGTAATCAATCCCAATGCAATTTCTGTGTTTCATCAACAATCAGTTAGTCCACAGATTTCAGAATGCCTCCAGATGTGCATCGGAAAGTACTACTGGTCTTCCAGGTAACAACCAAAGCGTAGACAGTTTGTGAATTTAGTTCCGTGGAGAAAGTGCGCATGGTGACTGTTGTATTCAATCCCGATGCAATTTCTGTGTTTCATCAACACTCTGATAATCCACAGATTACAGAATGCCACCAGATGTGCATCGGAACTAATACTGATCTTCCAGTTAACGATCAAAGCGTAGAATGTTTGAGACATTACTCCCGTGGAGGAAAGTGCACATGGTGACTGTTGTATTCAGTCCCGATGCAATTTCTGTGTTTCATCAACACTCTGATAGTCCACAGATTACAGAATGCCTCCAGATGTGCATCGGAAACTACTACTGGTCTTCCAGGGAACGGTCAAAACGTAGACTGTTCGTGACATTACTCATATGGAGGAAAGTGCGCATGGTGACTGTTGTATTCAATCCCGATGCTATTTCTGTGTTTTATCAACACTCTGATAGTCCACAGATTACAGAATGCCTCCAGATGTGCATCTGAAACTACTACTGGTCTTCCAGGGAACGGTCAAAACGTAGACTGTTCGTGACATTACTCATATGGAGTAAAGTGCGCATGGTGACTGTTGTATTCAATCCCGATGCAATTTCTGTGTTTCATCAACACTTTGAAGGTCCACAGATTTCAGAATGCCTCCAGATGTGCATCGGAAACTACTACTGGTCTTCCAGGGAACAATCAAAGCGTAGACTGTTTGAGACATTACTCCCATTAATGAAAGTGAGCATGGTGACCGTTGTATTCAATCCCGATGCAATTGCTGTGTTTCGTCAACACTCTGATAGTCCACAGATTACAGAATGCCACCAGTTGTGAATAGGAAACCACTACTGGTCTTCCAGGGAACGATCGAATTGTAGACTGTTTCAGACATTACTGCCAAGTAGGAAAGTGCGGATTGTGACTGTTTTATTCACTCGCGAGGCAATTTCTGTGTTTCATCAACACTTTGAAGGTCCACAGATTACAGAATGCCTCCAGATGTGTATCGCAAACTACTACTGGTCATCGAGGGAACGATCAAAGCGTAGACTGATTAAGACATTACTCCTGTGGAGGAAAGTGCCCATGGTGACTGTTGTATTCAATACCGATGCAATTTCTGTGTTTCGTCAACACTCTGATAGTCCACAGATTACAGAATGCCACCAGATGTGCATCGGAACAACTACTTGTGTTCCAGGGAACGATCAAAGCGTAGACTGTTTGAGACATTACTCCTGTGGAGGAAAGTGTGCATGGTGACTGTTGTATTCAATCCCGGTGCAATTTCTGTGTTTCATAAACACTCTGATAGTCCACAGATTACAGAATGCCACCAGGTGTGCATCGGAAACTACTACTGGTCTTCCAGGGAACGATCAAAGCGTAGACAGTTTGAGACATACCTCCCGTGGAGGAAAGTGCGCATGGTGACTGTCGTATTCAATCCCGATGCAATTTCTGTGTTTCATCAACACTCTGATAGTCCACGGATTACAGAATGCCACCAGAATTGCATCGGAAAGTACTACTGGTCTTCCAGGGAACGATCAAAGCGTAGACTGTTTAAGGCGTTACTCCTGTGGAGGAAAGTGCGCATGGTGACTGTTGTATTCAATACCGATGCAATTTATGTGTTTCGTCAACACTCTGATAGTCCACAGATTACAGAATGCCACCGGATGTGCATCGGAAACTACTACTGGTCTTCCAGGGAACGATCAAAGCATAGACTGTTTGTGACATTACTAACATGGAGGAAAGTGCGATTGGTGACTGTTGTATTCAATACGGATGCAAATACTGTGTTTCATCAACACCTTGATAGTCCACAGATTACAGAATGCCTCCAAATGTGCATCGGAAACTACTACTGGTCTTTCAGGAAAATATCGAACCGTAAACTCTTTGAGACATTACCCCCATGGAGGTAGGTGCGCGTGGTGACTGTTGTATTCAAACCCGATGCAATTTCTGTGTTTCATGACACTCTGATATTCCACATATTACAGAATGGCTCCAGATGTCATCGGAAACTACTACTGGTCTTCCTGGGAACGATCCAAGCGTAGACTGTTAGGGACAAAACTCACATGGAGGAAAGTGCGCATGGTGACTGTTGTAATCAATCCCAATGCAATTTCTGTGTTTCATCAACAATCAGTTAGTCCACAGATTTCAGAATGCCTCCAGATGTGCATCGGAAAGTACTACTGGTCTTCCAGGGAACAACCAAAGCGTAGACAGTTTGTGAATTTAGTTCCGTGGAGAAAGTGCGCATGGTGACAGTTGTATTCAATCCGGATGCAATTTCCTTGTTTCATCAACACTCTGTTAGTCCACAGATTACAGAATGCCTCCAGATGTGCATTTGAAACAACTACTGGGTTTCCTGGGAACGATCCTAGCGTAGACTGTTAGAGACATTACTCCCATGGAGGAAAGTGCGCATGGTGACTGTTGCAATCTATCCCGATGCATTTTCTGTGTTTCATCAACACTCTGATAATCCACAGATTACAGAATGCCACCAGATGTGCATCGGAACTAATACTGATCTTCCAGTTAACGATCAAAGCGTAGAATGTTTGAGACATTACTCCCGTGGAGGAAAGTGCACATGGTGACTGTTGTATTCAGTCCCGATGCAATTTCTGTGTTTCATCAACACTCTGATAGTCCACAGATTACAGAATGCCTCCAGATGTGCATCGGAAACTACTACTGGTCTTCCAGGGAACGGTCAAAACGTAGACTGTTCGTGACATTACTCATATGGAGGAAAGTGCGCATGGTGACTGTTGTATTCAATCCCGATGCTATTTCTGTGTTTTATCAACACTCTGATAGTCCACAGATTACAGAATGCCTCCAGATGTGCATCGGAAACTACTACTGGTCTTCCAGGGAACGGTCAAAACGTAGACTGTTCGTGACATTACTCATATGGAGGAAAGTGCGCATGGTGACTGTTGTATTCAATCCCGATGCAATTTCTGTGTTTCATCAACATTTTGAAGGTCCACAGATTTCAGAATGCCTCCAGATGTGCATCGGAAACTACTACTGGTCTTCCAGGGAACAATCAAAGCGTAGACTGTTTGAGACATTACTCCCATGGATGAAAGTGAGCATGGTGACCGTTGTATTCAATCCCGATGCAATTGCTGTGTTTCGTCAACACTCTGATAGTCCACAGATTACAGAATGACACCAGTTGTGAATAGGAAACCACTACTGGTCTTCCAGGGAACGATCGAATTGTAGACTGTTTCAGACATTACTGCCAAGTAGGAAAGTGCGGATTGTGACTGTTGTATTCACTCGCGAGGCAATTTCTGTGTTTCATCAACACTTTGAAGGTCCACAGATTACAGAATGCCTCCAGATGTGTATCGCAAACTACTACTGGTCATCGAGGGAACGATCAAAGCGTAGACTGATTAAGACATTACTCCTGTGGAGGAAAGTGCCCATGGTGACTGTTGTATTCAATACCGATGCAATATCTGTGTTTCGTCAACACTCTGATAGTCCACAGATTACAGAATGCCACCAGATGTGCATCGGAACAACTACTTGTGTTCCAGGGAACGATCAAAGCGTAGACTGTTTGAGACATTACTCCTGTGGAGGAAAGTGTGCATGGTGACTGTTGTATTCAATCCCGATGCAATTTCTGTGTTTCATAAACACTCTGATAGTCCACAGATTACAGAATGCCACCAGGTGTGCATCGGAAACTACTACTGGTCTTCCAGGGAACGATCAAAGCGTAGACAGTTTGAGACATACCTCCCGTGGAGGAAAGTGCGCATGGTGACTGTCGTATTCAATCCCGATGCAATTTCTGTGTTTCATCAACACTCTGATAGTCCACGGATTACAGAATGCCACCAGAATTGCATCGGAAAGTACTACTGGTCTTCCAGGGAACGATCAAAGCGTGGACTGTTTCAGACATTACTCCCATGGAGGAAAGTGCGCATGGTGACTGTTGTATTCAATCCCGATGCAATTTCTGTGTTTCATCAACTCTCTGATAGTCCACAGATTACAGGATGCCACCAGATGTGCATCGGAAACTAGTACTGGTCATCGAGGGAACGATCAAAGCGTAGACTGTTTAAGGCGTTACTCCTGTGGAGGAAAGTGCGCATGGTGACTGTTGTATTCAATACCGATGCAATTTATGTGTTTCGTCAACACTCTGATAGTCCACAGATTACAGAATGCCACCAGATGTGCATCGGAAACTACTACTGGTCTTCCAGGGAACGATCAAAGCATAGACTGTTTGAGACATTACTAACATGGAGGAAAGTGCGATTGGTGACTGTTGTATTCAATACGGATGCAATAACTGTGTTTCATCAACACCTTGATAGTCCACAGATTACAGAATGCCTTCAAATGTGCATCGGAAACTACTACTGGTCTTCCAGGAAAATATCGAGCCGTAAACTCTTTGAGACATTACCCCCATGGAGGTAGGTGCGCGTGGTGACTGTTGTATTCAATCCCGATGCAATTTCTGTGTTTCATGACACTCTGATACTCCACATATTACAGAATGGCTCCATATGTCATCGGAAACTACTACTGGTCTTCCTGGGAACGATCCAAGCGTAGACTGTTAGTGACATAACTCACATGGTAGGAAAGTGCGCATGGTGACTGTTGTAATCAATCCCAATGCAATTTCTGTGTTTCATCAACAATCAGTTAGTCCACAGATTTCAGAATGCCTCCAGATGTGCATCGGAAACTACTACTGGTCTTCCAGGGAACAACCAAAGCGTAGACAGTTTGTGAATTTAGTTCCGTGGAGAAAGTGCGCATGGTGACTGTTGTATTCAATCCCGATGCAATTTCTGTGTTTCATCAACACTCTGGTACTCCACAGATTACAGAATGCCTCCAGATGTGCATTTGAAACAACTACTGGTTTTCCTGGGAACGATCCTAGCGTAGACTGTTAGAGACATTACTCCCATGGAGGAAAGTGCGCATGGTGACTGTTGTATTCAGTCCCGATGCAATTTCTGTGTTTCATCAACACTCTGATAGTCCACAGATTACAGAATGCCACCAGATGTGCATCGGAAACAACTACTTGTGTTCCAGGGAACGATTAAAGCGTAGACTGTTTGAGACAATACTCCTGTGGTGGAAAGTGCGGATCGTGACTGTTGCATTCAATCCCGATGCAATATCTGTGTTTCATCAACACTCTTATAGTCCACAGATTACAGAATGCCACCAGATGTGCATCGGAAATAATACTGATCTTCCAGTTAACGATCAAAGCGTAGAATGTTTGAGACATTACTCCCGTGGAGGAAAGTGCACATGGTGACTGTTGTATTCAGTCCCGATGCAATTTCTGTGTTTCATCAACACTCTGATAGTCCACAGATTACAGAATGCCACCAGATGTGCATCGGAAACAACTACTTGTGTTCCAGGGAACGATTAAAGCGTAGACTGTTTGAGACATTACTCCTGTGGTGGAAAGTGTGCATGGTGACTGTTGTATTCAATCCCAATTCAATTTCAGTGTTTCATCAACACTCTGATAGGCCACAGATTACAGAATGCCACCAGATGTGCATCGGAAACTACCACTGGTCTTCCAGGGAACGATCAAAGCGTAGACTGTCTGAGACATTACTCCCGTGGAGGAAACTGAGGATGGTGACTGTTGTATTCACTCCCGATGCAATTTTTGTGTTTCATCGACACTCTGATAGTCCACAGACTACAGATGTGCATCGGAAACTACTACTGGTCTTCCAGGGAACGATCAAAGCGTAGACTGTTTGAGACATTACTCCCATGGAGGAAAGTGTGCATGGTGACTGTTGTATTCAATCCCGATGCAATTTCCTTGTTTCATCAACACTCTGTTAGTCCACAGATTACAGAATGCCTCCAGATGTGAATTGGAAACTACCACTGGTCTTCCAGGGAACGATCAAAGCGTAAATTCTTTGAGATATGACTCCCATGGAGGAAGGTGCGCATGGTGACTGTTGTATTCAATCCCGATGCAATTTCTGTGTTTCATCAACACTCTGATACTCCACAGATTACAGAATGGCTCCAGATGTGCATCGGAAACTACTACTGGTCTTCCTGGGAACGATCCAAGCGTAGACTGTTAGAGACATTACTCCCATGGAGGAAAGTGCGCATGGTGACTGTTGTAATCAATCCCAATGCAATTTCTGTGTTTCATCTACAATCAGTTAGTCCACAGATTTCAGAATGCCTCCAGATTTGCATTGGAAACTACTACTGGTCTTCCAGGGAACAATCAAAGCGTAGACTGTTTGAGACATTACTTCCGTGGAGAAAGGTCGCATGGTGACTGTTGTATACAATCCCGATGCAATTTCTGTGTTTCATCAACACTCTGATATTCCAGAGATTACAGAATGCCTCCAGATGTGCATCGGAAACTACTACTGGTCTTCCAGGGTCCGGTCAAAGAGTAGACTGTTTGAGACATTACTCCTGTGGAGGAAAGTGTGCATGGTGACTGTTGTATTCAATCCCGGTGCAATTTCTGTGTTTCATAAACACTCTGATAGTCCACAGATTACAGAATGCCACCAGGTGTGCATCGGAAACTACTACTGGTCTTCCAGGGAACGATCAAAGCGTAGACAGTTTGAGACATACCTCCCGTGGAGGAAAGTGCGCATGGTGACTGTCGTATTCAATCCCGATGCAATTTCTGTGTTTCATCAACACTCTGATAGTCCACGGATTACAGAATGCCACCAGAATTGCATCGGAAAGTACTACTGGTCTTCCAGGGAACGATCAAAGCGTAGACTGTTCAAGGCGTTACTCCTGTGGAGGAAAGTGCGCATGGTGACTGTTGTATTCAATACCGATGCAATTTATGTGTTTCGTCAACACTCTGATAGTCCACAGATTACAGAATGCCACCGGATGTGCATCGGAAACTACTACTGGTCTTCCAGGGAACGATCAAAGCATAGACTGTTTGTGACATTACTAACATGGAGGAAAGTGCGATTGGTGACTGTTGTATTCAATACGGATGCAAATACTGTGTTTCATCAACACCTTGATAGTCCACAGATTACAGAATGCCTCCAAATGTGCATCGGAAACTACTACTGGTCTTTCAGGAAATATCGAACCGTAAACTCTTTGAGACATTACCCCCATGGAGGTAGGTGCGCGTGGTGACTGTTGTATTCAATCCCGATGCAATTTCTGTGTTTCATGACACTCTGATATTCCACATATTACAGAATGGCTCCAGATGTCATCGGAAACTACTACTGGTCTTCCTGGGAACGATCCAAGCGTAGACTGTTAGGGACAAAACTCACATGGAGGAAAGTGCGCATGGTGACTGTTGTAATCAATCCCAATGCAATTTCTGTGTTTCATCAACAATCAGTTAGTCCACAGATTTCAGAATGCCTCCAGATGTGCATCGGAAAGTACTACTGGTCTTCCAGGGAACAACCAAAGCGTAGACAGTTTGTGAATTTAGTTCCGTGGAGAAAGTGCGCATGGTGACAGTTGTATTCAATCCGGATGCAATTTCCTTGTTTCATCAACACTCTGTTAGTCCACAGATTACAGAATGCCTCCAGATGTGCATTTGAAACAACTACTGGGTTTCCTGGGAACGATCCTAGCGTAGACTGTTAGAGACATTACTCCCATGGTGGAAAGTGCGCATGGTGACTGTTGCAATCTATCCCGATGCATTTTCTGTGTTTCATCAACACTCTGATAATCCACAGATTACAGAATGCCACCAGATGTGCATCGGAACTAATACTGATCTTCCAGTTAACGATCAAAGCGTAGAATGTTTGAGACATTACTCCCGTGGAGGAAAGTGCACATGGTGACTGTTGTATTCAGTCCCGATGCAATTTCTGTGTTTCATCAACACTCTGATAGTCCACAGATTACAGAATGCCTCCAGATGTGCATCGGAAACTACTACTGGTCTTCCAGGGAACGGTCAAAACGTAGACTGTTCGTGACATTACTCATATGGAGGAAAGTGCGCATGGTGACTGTTGTATTCAATCCCGATGCTATTTCTGTGTTTTATCAACACTCTGATAGTCCACAGATTACAGAATGCCTCCAGATGTGCATCGGAAACTACTACTGGTCTTCCAGGGAACGGTCAAAACGTAGACTGTTCGTGACATTACTCATATGGAGGAAAGTGCGCATGGTGACTGTTGTATTCAATCCCGATGCAATTTCTGTGTTTCATCAACACTTTGAAGGTCCACAGATTTCAGAATGCCTCCAGATGTGCATCGGAAACTACTACTGGTCTTCCAGGGAACAATCAAAGCGTAGACTGTTTGAGACATTACTCCCATGGATGAAAGTGAGCATGGTGACCGTTGTATTCAATCCCGATGCAATTGCTGTGTTTCGTCAACACTCTGATAGTCCACAGATTACAGAATGACACCAGTTGTGAATAGGAAACCACTACTGGTCTTCCAGGGAACGATCGAATTGTAGACTGTTTCAGACATTACTGCCAAGTAGGAAAGTGCGGATTGTGACTGTTGTATTCACTCGCGAGGCAATTTCTGTGTTTCATCAACACTTTGAAGGTCCACAGATTACAGAATGCCTCCAGATGTGTATCGCAAACTACTACTGGTCATCGAGGGAACGATCAAAGCGTAGACTGATTAAGACATTACTCCTGTGGAGGAAAGTGCCCATGGTGACTGTTGTATTCAATACCGATGCAATATCTGTGTTTCGTCAACACTCTGATAGTCCACAGATTACAGAATGCCACCAGATGTGCATCAGAACAACTACTTGTGTTCCAGGGAACGATCAAAGCGTAGACTGTTTGAGACATTACTCCTGTGGAGGAAAGTGTGCATGGTGACTGTTGTATTCAATCCCGATGCAATTTCTGTGTTTCATAAACACTCTGATAGTCCACAGATTACAGAATGCCACCAGGTGTGCATCGGAAACTACTACTGGTCTTCCAGGGAACGATCAAAGCGTAGACAGTTTGAGACATACCTCCCGTGGAGGAAAGTGCGCATGGTGACTGTCGTATTCAATCCCGATGCAATTTCTGTGTTTCATCAACACTCTGATAGTCCACGGATTACAGAATGCCACCAGAATTGCATCGGAAAGTACTACTGGTCTTCCAGGGAACGATCAAAGCGTGGACTGTTTCAGACATTACTCCCATGGAGGAAAGTGCGCATGGTGACTGTTGTATTCAATCCCGATGCAATTTCTGTGTTTCATCAACCCTCTGATAGTCCACAGATTACAGGATGCCACCAGATGTGCATCGGAAACTAGTACTGGTCATCGAGGGAACGATCAAAGCGTAGACTGTTTAAGGCGTTACTCCTGTGGAGGAAAGTGCGCATGGTGACTGTTGTATTCAATACCGATGCAATTTATGTGTTTCGTCAACACTCTGATAGTCCACAGATTACAGAATGCCACCAGATGTGCATCGGAAACTACTACTGGTCTTCCAGGGAACGATCAAAGCATAGACTGTTTGAGACATTACTAACATGGAGGAAAGTGCGATTGGTGACTGTTGTATTCAATACGGATGCAATAACTGTGTTTCATCAACACCTTGATAGTCCACAGATTACAGAATGCCTTCAAATGTGCATCGGAAACTACTACTGGTCTTCCAGGAAAATATCGAGCCGTAAACTCTTTGAGACATTACCCCCATGGAGGTAGGTGCGCGTGGTGACTGTTGTATTCAATCCCGATGCAATTTCTGTGTTTCATGACACTCTGATACTCCACATATTACAGAATGGCTCCAGATGTCATCGGAAACTACTACTGGTCTTCCTGGGAACGATCCAAGCGTAGACTGTTAGTGACATAACTCACATGGTAGGAAAGTGCGCATGGTGACTGTTGTAATCAATCCCAATGCAATTTCTGTGTTTCATCAACAATCAGTTAGTCCACAGATTTCAGAATGCCTCCAGATGTGCATCGGAAACTACTACTGGTCTTCCAGGGAACAACCAAAGCGTAGACAGTTTGTGAATTTAGTTCCGTGGAGAAAGTGCGCATGGTGACTGTTGTATTCAATCCCGATGCAATTTCTGTGTTTCATCAACACTCTGGTACTCCACAGATTACAGAATGCCTCCAGATGTGCATTTGAAACAACTACTGGTTTTCCTGGGAACGATCCTAGCGTAGACTGTTAGAGACATTACTCCCATGGAGGAAAGTGCGCATGGTGACTGTTGTATTCAGTCCCGATGCAATTTCTGTGTTTCATCAACACTCTGATAGTCCACAGATTACAGAATGCCACCAGATGTGCATCGGAAACAACTACTTGTGTTCCAGGGAACGATTAAAGCGTAGACTGTTTGAGACAATACTCCTGTGGTGGAAAGTGCGGATCGTGACTGTTGCATTCAATCCCGATGCAATATCTGTGTTTCATCAACACTCTTATAGTCCACAGATTACAGAATGCCACCAGATGTGCATCGGAAATAATACTGATCTTCCAGTTAACGATCAAAGCGTAGAATGTTTGAGACATTACTCCCGTGGAGGAAAGTGCACATGGTGACTGTTGTATTCAGTCCCGATGCAATTTCTGTGTTTCATCAACACTCTGATAGTCCACAGATTACAGAATGCCACCAGATGTGCATCGGAAACAACTACTTGTGTTCCAGGGAACGATTAAAGCGTAGACTGTTTGAGACATTACTCCTGTGGTGGAAAGTGTGCATGGTGACTGTTGTATTCAATCCCAATTCAATTTCAGTGTTTCATCAACACTCTGATAGGCCACAGATTACAGAATGCCACCAGATGTGCATCGGAAACTACCACTGGTCTTCCAGGGAACGATCAAAGCGTAGACTGTCTGAGACATTACTCCCGTGGAGGAAACTGAGGATGGTGACTGTTGTATTCACTCCCGATGCAATTTTTGTGTTTCATCGACACTCTGATAGTCCACAGACTACAGATGTGCATCGGAAACTACTACTGGTCTTCCAGGGAACGATCAAAGCGTAGACTGTTTGAGACATTACTCCCATGGAGGAAAGTGTGCATGGTGACTGTTGTATTCAATCCCGATGCAATTTCCTTGTTTCATCAACACTCTGTTAGTCCACAGATTACAGAATGCCTCCAGATGTGAATTGGAAACTACCACTGGTCTTCCAGGGAACGATCAAAGCGTAAATTCTTTGAGATATGACTCCCATGGAGGAAGGTGCGCATGGTGACTGTTGTATTCAATCCCGATGCAATTTCTGTGTTTCATCAACACTCTGATACTCCACAGATTACAGAATGGCTCCAGATGTGCATCGGAAACTACTACTGGTCTTCCTGGGAACGATCCAAGCGTAGACTGTTAGAGACATTACTCCCATGGAGGAAAGTGCGCATGGTGACTGTTGTAATCAATCCCAATGCAATTTCTGTGTTTCATCTACAATCAGTTAGTCCACAGATTTCAGAATGCCTCCAGATTTGCATTGGAAACTACTACTGGTCTTCCAGGGAACAATCAAAGCGTAGACTGTTTGAGACATTACTTCCGTGGAGAAAGGTCGCATGATGACTGTTGTATACAATCCCGATGCAATTTCTGTGTTTCATCAACACTCTGATATTCCAGAGATTACAGAATGCCTCCAGATGTGCATCGGAAACTACTACTGGTCTTCCAGGGTCCGGTCAAAGAGTAGACTGTTAGGGACATTACTCATATGGAGGAAAGTGCGCATGGTGACTGTTGTATTCAATCCCGATGCAATATCTGTGTTTCATCATCACTTTGAAGGTCCACAGATTACAGAATGCCTCCAGATGTGCATCGGAAACTACTACTGCTTTTCCAGGGAACGATCAAAGCATAGACTGTTTGAGACATTACTCATGTGGAGGAAAGTGTGCATGGTGACTGTTGTATTCAATCCCGATGCAATTTCTATGTTTCATCAACTCTCTGATAGCCCACAGATTACAGAATGCCACCAGATGTGCATCGGAAACTACTACTGGTCTTCCAGGGAACGATCAAATTGTAGACTGTTTCAGACATTACTCCGATGTAAAAAAATGCGGGTTGTGACTGTTGTATTCACTGCCGGTGCAATTTCTGTGTTTCATCAACACATTGAAGGTCCACAGATTACAGAATGCCACCAGATTTTCATCGGAAACTACAACTGGTCTTCCAGGGAACGATCAAAGCGTAGACTGTTTGAGACATTAGTTCCATGGAGGAAAGTGCGGATCGTGACTGTTGCATTCAATCCCGATGCAATATCTGTGTTTCATCAACACTCTTATAGTCCACAAATTACACAATGCCACCAGATGTACATCCGGAACTACTACTGGTCTTGCAGGGAACGATCAAAGCGTAGACTGTTTGAGACATTACTCCCGTGGAGGAAAGTGCGCATGGTGACTGTTGTATTCAATCCCGAGGCAATTTCTGTGATTCATGAACACTCTGATAGTCCACAGATTACAGAATGCCAGCAGATGTGCATCGGAAACTACTACTGATCTTCCAGGGAACGATCAAATCGTAGACTGTTTGAGACATTACTCCCATGGAGGAAAGTGAGGATGCTGACTGTTGTCTTCACTCCCGATGCAATTTTTGTGTTTCATCAACACTCTGATAGTCCACAGATTACAGATGTGCATCGGAAACTACTACCGGTCTTCCAGGGAACGATCAAAGCGTAGACTGTTTGAGACGTTACTCCCATGGAGGAAAGTGCGCATGGTGACTGTTGTATTCAATCCCGATGCAATTTCTGTGTTTCATCAACACTCTGATAGTCCACAGATTACAGAGTGCCTCCAGATGTGAATTGGAAACTACCACTGGTCTTCCAGGGAACGATCAAAGCGTAGACTGTTTGAGACATTACTAACATGGAGGAAAGTGCGATTGGTGACTGTTGTATTCAATACGGATGCAATTACTGTGTTTCATCAACACCTTGATAGTCCACAGATTACAGAATGCCTCCAAATGTGCATCGGAAACTACTACTGGTCTTTCAGGAAAATATCGAACCGTAAACTCTTTGAGACATTACCCCCATCGAGGTAGGTGCGCGTGGTGACTGTTGTATTCAATCCCGATGCAATTTCTGTGTTTCATGACACTCTGATACTCCACATATTACAGAATGGCTCCAGATGTCATCGGAAACTACTACTGGCCTTCCTGGGAACGATCCAAGCGTAGACTGTTTTGGACATAACTCACATGGAGGAAAGTGCGCATGGTGACTGTTGTAATCAATCCCAATGCAATTTCTGTGTTTCATCAACACTCAGTTAGTCCACAGATTTCAGAATGCCTCCAGATGTGCATCGGGAACTACTACTGGTCTTCCAGGGAACAACCAAGGCGTAGACAGTTTGTGAATTTAGTTCCGTGGAGAAAGTGCGCATGGTGACTGTTGTATTCAATCGCGATGCAATTTCTGTGTTTCATCAACACTCTGATAGTCCACAGATTACAGAATGCCTTCAGATGTGCATCGGAAACTACTACTGGTCTTCCAGGGAACGATCAAAGCGTAGACATTTTGAGACATACCTCCCGTGGAGGAAAGTTCGCATGGTTACTGTCGTATTCAATCCCGATGCAATTTCTGTGTTTCATCAACACTCTGATAGTCCACGGATTACAAAATGCCACCAGAAGTGCATCGGAAACTACTACTGGTCTTCCAGGGAACGATCAAAGCGTGGACTGTTTCAGACATTACTCCCATGGAGGAAAGTGCGCATGGTGACTGTTGTATTCAATCCCGATGCAATTTCCGTGTTTCATCAACACTCTTTTAGTCCACAGATTACAGAATGCCTCCAGTTGTGAATTGGAAACTACCACTGGTCTTCCAGGGAACGATCAAAGCGTAGACTGCTTGAGACATTACTACCATGGAGGAAAGTGCTAATGGTGACTGTTGTATTAAATCCCGATGCAGTTTCTGTGTTTCTTCAACACTCTGATAGTCCACAGATTACAGAATGCCACCAGATGTGCATCGGCAACAACTACTTGTGTTCCAGGGAACGATCAAAGCGTAGACTGCTTGAGACATTACTCCCATGGAGGAAGGTGCGCATGGTGACTGTTGTATTCAATCCCGATGCAATTTCTGTGTTTCATCAACACTCTGGTACACAGATTATAGAATGCCTCCAGATGTGAATTTGAAACAACTACTGGTTTTCCTGGGAACGATCCTAGCGTAGACTGTTAGAGACATTACTCCCATGGAGGAAAGTGCGTATGGTGACTGTTGTAATCTATCCCGATGCAATTTCTGTGTTTCATCAACACTCTGATAGTCCACAGATTACAGAATGCCTCCAGATGTGCATCGGAACTAATACTGGTCTTCCAGGGAACGATCAAAACGTAGAATGTTTGAGACATTACTCCCGTGGAGGAAAGTGCACATGGTGACTGTTGTATTCAATCCCGATGCAATTTCTGTGTTTCATCAACACTCTGATAGTCCACAGATTACAGAATGCCACCAGATGTGCATCGGAAACAACTACTCGTGTTGCAGGGAACGATTAAAGCGTAGACTGTTTGAGACATTACTCCCGTATAGGAAACTGAGGATGGTGACTGTAGTATTCACTCCCGATGCAATTTTTGTGTTTCATCAGCACTCTGATAGTTTACAGATTACAGATGTGCATCGGAAACTTCTACTGGTCCTCCAGGGAACGATCAAAGCGTAGACTGTTTGAGACATTACTCCCATGGAGGAAAGTGCGCATGGTGACTGTTGTATTCAATTCCAATTCAATTTCAGTGTTTCATCAACACTCGGATAGGCCACAGATTACAGAATGCCACCAGATGTGCATCGGAAACTACTACTGGTCTTCCAGGGAACGATCAAAGCGTAGACTGTCTGAGACATTACTCCCGTATAGGAAAGTGAGGATGGTGACTGTAGTATTCACTCCCGATGCAATTTTTGTGTTTCATCAGCACTCTGATAGTTTACAGATTACAGATGTGCATCGGAAACTTCTACTGGTCCTCCAGGGAACGATCAAAGCGTAGACTGTTTGAGACATTACTCCCATGGAGGAAAGTGCGCATGGTGACTGTTGTATTCAATCCCAATGCAATTTCTGTGTTTCATCAACACTCTGATAGTCCACAGATTACAGAATGCCTCCAGATGTGAATTGGAAACTACCACTGGTTTTCCAGGGAACGATCAAAGCGTAAACTCTTTGAGATATGACTCCCATGGAGGAAGGTGCGCATGGTGACTGTTGTATTCAATCCCGATGCAATTTCTGTGTTTCATCAACACTCTGATACTAAATAGATTACAGAATGGCTCCAGATGTGCATCGGAAACTCCTACTGGTCTTATTGGGAACGATCCAAGCGTAGACTGTTAGAGACATTACTCCCATGGAGGAAAGTGCGCATGGTGACTGTTGTAATCAATCCCAATGCAATTTCTGTGTTTCATCAACAATCAGTTAGTCCACAGATTTCAGAATGCCTCCAGATGTGCATCGGAAACTACTACTGGTTTTCCAGGGAACGATCAAAGCATAGACTGTTTGAGACATTACTCATGTGGAGGAAAGTGCGCATGGTGACTGTTGGATTCAATCCCGATGCAATTTCTGTGTTTCATCAACACTCTGATAGCCCACAGATTACAGAGTGCCACCACATGTGCATCGGAAACTGCTACTGGTCGTCCAGGGAACGATCAAAGCGTAGACTGTTTGAGACATTACTCATATGGAGGAATGTGTGCATGGTGACTGTTGTATTCAATCCCGATGCAATTTCTATGTTTCATCAACTCTCTGATAGCCCACAGATTACAGAATGCTACCAGATGTGCATCGGAAACTACTACTGGTCTTCCAGGGAACGATCAAATTGTAGACTGTTTCAGACATTACTCCGATGTAGGAAAATGTGGATTGTGACTGTTGTATTCACTGCCGGTGCAATTTCTGTGTTTCATCAACACATTGAAGGTCCACAGATTACAGAATGCCACCAGATTTTCATCGGAAACTACTACTGGTCTTCCAGGGAACGATCAAAGCGTAGACTGTTTGAGACATTAGTTCCATGGAGGAAAGTGCGGATCGTGACTGTTGCATTCAATCCCGATGCAATATCTGTGTTTCATCAACACTCTTATAGTCCACAAACTATACAATGCCACCTGATGTACATCCGGAACTACTACTGGTCTTGTAGGGAACGATCAAAGCGTAGACTGTTTGAGACATTACTCCCGTGGAGGAAAGTGCGCATGGTGACTGTTGTATTCAATCCCGAGGCAATTTCTGTGATTCATGAACACTCTGATAGTCCACAGATTACAGAATGCCAGCAGATGTGCATCGGAAACTACTACTGGTCTTCCAGGGAACGATCAAAGCGTAGACTGCTTGAGACATTACTACCATGGAGGAAAGTGCTAATGGTGACTGTTGTATTAAATCCCGATGCAGTTTCTGTGTTTCTTCAACACTCTGATAGTCCACAGATTACAGAATGCCACCAGATGTGCATCGGCAACAACTACTTGTGTTCCAGGGAACGATCAAAGCGTAGACTGTTTGAGACATTACTCCTGTGGTGGAAAGTGTGCATGGTGACTGTTGTATTCATTCCCAATTCAATTTCAGTGTTTCATCAACACTCTGATAGGCCACAGATTACAGAATGCCACCAGATGTGCATCGGAAACTACTACTGGTCTTCCAGGGAACGATCAAAGCGTTGACTGTCTGAGATATTACTCCCGTGGAGGAAAGTGAGGATGGTGACTGTAGTATTCACTCCCGGTGCAATTTTTGTGTTTCATCAGCACTCTGATAGTCCACAGATTACAGATGTGCATCGGACACTACTACTGGTCCTCCAGGCACGATCAAAGCTTAGACTGTTTGAGACATTACTCCCATGGAGGAAAGTGCTCATGGTGACTGTTGTATTCAATCCCGATGCTATTTCTGTGTTTCATCAACACTCCGATAGTCCACAGATTACAGAATGCCACCAGATGTGAATTGGAAACTACCACTGGTTTTCCAGGGAACGATCAAAGCGTAAACTATTAGAGATATGACTCCCATGGAGGAAGGTGCGCATGGTGACTGTTGTATTCAATCCCGATGCAATTTCTGTGTTTCATCAACACTCTGATACTCCACAGATTACAGAATGGCTCCAGATGTGCATCGGAAACTACTACTGGTCTTCCTGGGAACGATCCAAGCGTAGACTGTTAGAGACATTACTCCCATGGAGGAAAGTGCGCATGGTGACTGTTGTAATCAATCCCAATGCAATTTCTGTGTTTCATCAACAATCAGTTAGTCCACAGATTTCAGAATGCATCCAGATTTGCATTGGAAACTACTACTAGTCTTCCAGGGAACAATCAAAGCGTAGACTGTTTGAGACATTACTTCCGTGGAGAAAGGGCGCATGGTGACTGTTGTATACAATCCCGATGCAATTTCTGTGTTTCATCAACACTCTGATATTCCACAGATTACAGAATGCCTCCAGATGTGCATCGGAAACTACTACTGGTCTTCCAGGGTCCGATCAAAGAGAAGACTGTTAGGGACATTACTCATATGGAGGAAAGTGCGCATGGTGACTGTTGTATTCAATCCCGATGCAATATCTGTGTTTCATCAACACTTTGAAGGTCCACAGATTACAGAATGCCTCCAGATGTGCATCGGAAACTACTACTGGTTTTCCAGGGAACGATCAAAGCATAGACTGTTTGAGACATTACTCATATGGAGGAAAGTGTGCATGGTGACTGTTGTATTCAATCCCGATGCAATTTCTGTGTTTCATCAACTCTCTGATAGCCCACAGATTACAGAATGCCACCAGATGTGCATCGGAAACTACTACTGGTCTTCCAGGGAACGATCAAATTGTAGACTGTTTCAGACATTACTCAGATGTAGGAAAATGCGGATTGTGACTGTTGTATTCACTGCCGGTGCAATTTCTATGTTTCATCAACACATTGAAGGTCCACAGATTACAGAATGCCACCAGATTTTCATCGGAAACTACTACTGGTCTTCCAGGGAACGATCAAAGCGTAGACTTTTTGAGACATTAGTTCCATGGAGGAAAGTGCGGATCGTGACTGTTGCATTCAATCCCGATGCAATATCTGTGTTTCATCAACACTCTTATAGTCCACAAATTATACAATGCCACCAGATGTACATCCGGAACTACTACTGGTCTTGTAGGGAACGATCAAAGCGTAGACTGTTTGAGACATTACTCCCGTGGAGGAAAGTGCGCATGGTGACTGTTGTATTCAATCCCGAGGCAATTTCTGTGATTCATGAACACTCTGATAGTCCACAGATTACAGAATGCCAGCAGATGTGCATCGGAAACTACTACTGGTCTTCCAGGGAACGATCAAAGCGTAGACTGTTTGAGACATTACTCCCATGGAGGAAAGTGAGGATGCTGACTGTTGTCTTCACTCCCGATGCAATTTTTGTGTTTCATCAGCACTCTGATAGTCCACAGATTACAGATGAGCATCGGAAACTACTACCGGTCTTCCAGGGAACGATCAAAGCGTAGACTGTTTGAGACGTTACTCCCATGGAGGAAAGTGCGCATGGTGACTGTTGTATTCAATCCCGATGCAATTTCTGTGTTTCATCAACACTCTGATAGTCCACAGATTACAGAGTGCCTCCAGATGTGAATTGGAAACTACCACTGGTCTTCCAGGGAACGATCAAAGCGTAGACTGTTTGAGACATTACTAACATGGAGGAAAGTGCGCATGGTGACTGTTGTATTCAATCCCGATGCAATTTCTGTGTTTCATCAACACTCTGATACTCCACAGATTACAGAATGGCTCCAGATGTGCATCGGAAACTACTACTGGTCTTCCTGGGACCGATCCAAGCGTAGACTGTTAGAGACATTACTCCCATGGAGGAAAGTGCGCATGGTGACTGTCGTAATCAATCCCAATGCAATTTCTGTGTTTCATCAACAATCAGTTAGTCCACAGATTTCAGAATGCCTCCAGATGTGCATCGGAAACTACTACTGGTTTTCCAGGGAACAATCAAAGCGTAGACTGTTTGAGACATTACTCCTGTGGTGGAAAGTGTGCATGGTGACTGATGTATTTAATCCCGATGCAATTTCTGTGTTTTATCAACACTCTGATAGTCCACAGATTACAGAATGCCACCAGATGTGCATCGGAAATTACTACTGGTCTTCCAGGGAACGATCAAAGCGTAGACAGTTTGAGACATACCTCCCGTGGAGGAATGTGCGCATGGTGACTGTCGTATTCAATCCCGATGCAATTTCTGTGTTTCATCAACACTCTGATAGTCCACGGATTACAGAATGCCACCAGAATTGCATCGGAAAGTACTACTGGTCTTCCAGGGAACGATCAAAGCGTGGACTGTTTCAGACATTACTCCCATGGAGGTAAGTGCGCATGGTGACTGTTGTATTCAATCCCCATGAAATTTCTGTGTTTCATCAACTCTCTGATGGTCCACAGATTACAGAATGCCACCAGACGTGCTCGGAAACTACTACTGGTCATCGAGGGAACGATCAAAGCGTAGACTGTTTAAGACGTTACTCCTGTGGAGGAAAGTGCGCATGGTGACTGTTGTATTCAATCCCGATGCAATTTCTGTGTTTCATGACACTCTGATACTCCACATATTACAGAATGGCTCCAGATGTCATCGGAAACTACTACTGGTCTTACTGGGAACGATCCAAGCGTAGACTGTTTGAGACATTACTAACATGGAGGAAAGTGCGATTGGTGACTGTTGTATTCAATACGGATGCAATTACTGTGTTTCATCAACACCTTGATAGTCCACAGATTACAGAATGCCTCCAATAGTGCATCGGAAACTACTACTGGTCTTTCAGGAAAATATCGAACCGTAAACTCTTTGAGAATTTAACCACATCGAGGTAGGTGCGCGTGGTGACTGTTGTATTCAATCCCGATGCAATTTCTGTGTTTCATCAACACTCTGATAGTCCACAGATTACAGAATGCCTTCAGATGTGCATCGGAAGCTACTACTGGTCTTCCAGGGAACGATCAAAGCGTAGACAGTTTGAGACATACCTCCCGTGGAGGAATGTTCGCATGGTTACTGTCGTATTCAATCCCGATGCAATTTCTGTGTTTCATCAACACTCTGATAGTCCACGGATTACAAAATGCCACCAGAAGTGCATCGGAAACTACTACTGGTCTTCCAGGGAACGATCAAAGCGTATACTGTTTCAGACAGTACTCCCATGGAGGAAAGTGCGCATGGTGACTGTTGTATTCAATCCCGATGCAATTTCCGTGTTTCATCAACACTCTGTTAGTCCACAGATTACAGAATGCCTCCAGATGTGAATTATAAACTACCACTGGTCTTCCAGGGAACGATCAAAGCGTAGACTGCTTGAGACATTACTACCATGGAGGAAAGTGCTAATGGTGACTGTTGTATTAAATCCCGATGCAGTTTCTGTGTTTCTTCAACACTCTGATTGTCCACAGATTACAGAATGCCACCAGATGTGAATCGGCAACAACTACTTGTGTTCCAGGGAACGATCAAAGCGTAGACTGTTTGAGACATTACTCCCATGGAGGAAGGTGCGCATGGTGACTGTTGTATTCAATCCCGATGCAATTTCTGTGTTTCATCAACACTCTGGTACTCCACAGATTATAGAATGCCTCCAGGTGTGCATTTGAAACAACTACTGGTTTTCCTGGGAACGATCCTAGCGTAGACTGATAGAGACATTAATCCCATGGAGGAAAGTGCGTATGGTGACTGTTGTAATCTATCCCGATGCAATTTCTGTGTTTCATCAACACTCTGATAGTCCACAGATTACAGAATGCCTCCAGATGTGCATCGGAACTAATACTGGTCTTCCAGGGAACGATCAAAGCGTAGACTGTCTGAGACATTACTCCCGTGGAGGAAAGTGAGGATGGTGATTGTAGTATGCACTCCCGATGCAATTTTTGTGTTTCATCAGCACTTTGATAGTCCACAGATTACAGATGTGCATCGGAAACTACTACTGGTCCTCCAGGGACCGATCAAAGCGTAGACTGTTTGAGACATTACTCCCATGGAGGAAAGTGCGCATGGTGACTGTTGTATTCAATCCCGATGCAATTTCTGTGTTTCATCAACACTCTGATAGTCCACAGATTACAGAATGCCTCCAGATGTGAATTGGAAACTACCACTGGTTTTACAGGGAACGATCAAAGCGTACACTCTTTGAGATATGACTCCTATGGAGGAAGGTGCGCATGGTGACTGTTGTATTCAATCCCGATGCAATTTCTGTGTTTCATCAACACTCTGATACTCCACAGATTACAGAATGGCTCCAGATGTGCATCGGAAACTACTACTGGTCTTCCTGGGAACGATCCAAGCGTAGACTGTTAGAGACATTACTCCCATGGAGGAAAGTGCGCATGGTGACTGTTGTAATCAATCCCAATGCAATTTCTGTGTTTCATCAACAATCAGTTAGTCCACAGATTTCAGAATGCCTCCAGATGTGCATTGGAAACTAATACTGGTCTTACAGGGAACAATCAAAGCGTAGACTGTTTGAGACATTACTTCCGTGGAGAAAGGGCGCATAGTGACTGTTGTATACAATCCCGATGCAATTTCTGTGTTTCATCAACACTCTGATATTCCACAGATTACAGAATGCCTCCAGATGTGCATCGGAAACTACTACTGGTCTTCCAGGGTCCGATCAAAGAGTAGACTGTTTGAGACATTACTCATATGGAGGAAAGTGTGCATGGTGACTGTTGTATTCAATCCCGATGCAATTTCTATGTTTCATCAACTCTCTGATAGCCCACAGATTACAGAATGCCACCAGATGTGCATCGGAAACTACTACTGGTCTTCCAGGGAACGATCAAATTGTAGACTGTTTCAGACATTACTCCGATGTAGGAAAATGCGGATTGTGACTGTTGTATTCACTGCCGGTGCAATTTCTGTGTTTCATCAACACATTGAAGGTCCACAGATTACAGAATGCCACCAGATTTTCATCGGAAACTACTACTGGTCTTCCAGGGAACGATCAAAGCGTAGACTGTTTGAGACATTAGTTCCATGGAGGAAAGTGCGGATCGTGACTGTTGCATTCAATCCCGATGCAATATCTGTGTTTCATCAACACTCTTATAGTCCACAAATTATACAATGCCACCAGATGTACATCCGGAACTACTACTGGTCTTGTATCGAACGATCAAAGCGTAGGCTGTTTGAGACATTACTCCCGTGGAGGAAAGTGCGCATGGTGACTGTTTTATTCAATCACGAGGCAATTTCTGTGATTCATGAACACTCTGATAGTCCACAGATTACAGAATGCCAGCAGATGTGCATCGGAAACTACTACTGGTCTTTCAGGGAACGATCAAAGCGTTGACTGTTTGAGACATTACTCGCATGGAGGAAAGTGAGGATTCTGACTGTTGTCTTCACTCCCGATGCAATTTTTGTGTTTCATCAACACTCTGATAGTCCACAGATTACAGATGAGCATCGGAAACTACTACCGGTCTTCCAGGGAACGATCAAAGCGTAGACTGTTTGAGACGTTACTCCCATGGAGGAAAGTGCGCATGGTGACTGTTGTATTCAATCCCGATGCAATTTCTGTGTTTCATCAACACTCTGATAGTCCACAGATTACAGAGTGCCTCCAGATGTGAATTGGAAACTACCACTGGTCTTCCAGGGAACGATCAAAGCGTAGACTGTTTGAGACATTACTAACATGGAGGAAAGTGCGCATGGTGACTGTTGTAATCAATCCCGATGCAATTTCCGTGTTTCATCAACACTCTGATACTCCACAGATTACAGAATGGCTCCAGATGTGCATCGGAAACTACTACTGGTCTTCCTGGGAACGATCCAAGCGTAGACTGTTAGAGACATTACTCGCATGGAGGAAAGTGCGCATGGTGACTGTTGTAATCAATCCCAATGCAATTTCTGTGTTTCATCAACAATCAGTTAGTCCACAGATTTCAGAATGCCTCCAGATGTGCATCGGAAACTACTACTGGTGTTCCAGGGAACAATCAAGGCGTAGACTGTTTGAGACATTACTCCTGTGGTGGAAAGTGTGCCCGGTGACTGTTGTATTCAATCCCGATGCAATTTCTGTGTTTCATCAACACTCTGATAGTCCACAGATTACAGAATGCCACCAGATGTGCATCGGAAATTACTACTGGTCTTCCAGGGAACGATCAAAGCGTAGACAGTTTGAGACATACCTCCCGTGGAGGAACGTGCGCATGGTGACTGTCGTATTCAATCCCGATGCAATTCTGTGTTTCATCAACACTCTGATAGTCCACGGATTAGAGAATGCCACCAGAATTGCATCGGAAAGTACTACTGGTCTTCCAGGGAACGATCAAAGCGTGGACTGTTTCAGACATTACTCCCATGGAGGTAAGTGCGCATGGTGACTGTTGTATTCAATCCCCATGCAATTTCTGTGTTTCATCAACTCTCTGATAGTCCACAGATTACAGAATGCCACCAGATGTGCATCGGAAACTACTACTGGTCATCGAGGGAACGATCAAAGCGTATACTGTTTAAGACTTTACTCCTGTGGAGGAAAGTGCGCATGGTGACTGTTGTATTCAATACCGATGCAATTTATGTGTTTCGTCAACACTCTGATAGTCCACAGATTACAGAATGATACCAGATATGCATCGGAAGCTACTACTGGTCTTCCAGGGAACGATCAAAGCGTAGACTGTTTGAGACATTACTAACATGGAGGAAAGTGCGATTGGTGACTGTTGTATTCAATACGGATGCAATTACTGTGTTTCATCAACACCTTCATAGTCCACAGATTACAGAATGCCTCCAATAGTGCATCGGAAACTACTACTGGTCTTTCAGGAAAATATCGAACCGTAAACTCTTTGAGACATTAACCCCATCGAGGTAGGTGCGCGTGGTGGCTGTTGTATTCAATCCCGATGCAATTTCTGTGTTTCATGACACTTTGATACGCCACATATTACAGAATGGCTCCAGATGTCATCGGAAACTACTACTGGTCTTCCTGGGTACGATCCAAGCGTAGACTGTTTGGGACATAACTCACATGGAGGAAAGTGCGCATGGTGACTGTTGTAATCAATCCCAATGCAATTTCTGTGTTTCATCAACAATCAGTTAGTCCACAGATTTCAGAATGCCTCCAGATGTGCATCGGAAACTACTACTGGTCTTCCAGGGAACAACCAAAGAGTAGACAGTTTGTGAATTTAGTTCCGTGGAGAAAGTGCGCATGGTGACTGTTGTATTCAATCCCGATGCAATTTCTGTGTTTCATCAACACTCTGATAGTCCACAGATTACAGAATGCCTTCAGATGTGCATCGGAAACTACTACTGGTCTTCCAGGGAACGATCAAAGCGTAGACAGTTTGAGATAATACTCCCGTGGAGGAAAGTGCGCATGGTTACTGTCGTATTCATTCCCGATGCAATTTCTGTGTTACATCAACACTCTGATAGTCCACGGATTACAAAATGCCACCAGAAGTGCATCGGAAACTACTACTGGTCTTCCAGGGAACGATCAAAACGTGGACTGTTTCAGACATTACTCCCATGGAGGAAAGTGCGCATGGTGACTGTTGTATTCAATCCCGATGCAATTTCCTTGTTTCATCAACACTCTGTTAGTCCACAGATTACAGAATGCCTCCAGATGTGAATTGGAAACTACCACTGGTTTCCAGCGAACGATCAAAGCGGAGACTGCTTGAGACATTACTACCATGGAGGAAAGTGCTAATGGTGATTGTTGTATTAAATCCCGATGCAGTTTCTGTGTTTCTTCAACACTCTGATAGTCCACAGATTACAGAATGCCACCAGATGTGCATCGGCAACAACTACTTGTGTTCCAGGGAACGTTCAACGCGTAGACTGTTTGACACGTTACTCCCATGGAGGAAGGTGCGCATGGTGACTGTTGTATTCAATCCCGATGCGATTTCTGTGTTTCATCAACACTCTGGTACTCCACAGATTACAGAATGCCTCCAGATGTGCATTTGAAACAACTACTGGTTTTCCTGGGAACGATCCTAGCGTAGACTGTTAGAGACATTACTCCCATGGAGGAAAGTGCGTATGGTGACTGTTGTAATCTATCCCGATGCAATTTCTGTGTTTCACCAACACTCTGATAGTCCACAGATTACAGAGTGCCACCAGATGTGCATCGGAAACAACTACTCGTGTTCCAGGGAACGATTAAAGCGTAGACTGTTTGAGACATTACTCCTGTGGTGGAAAGTGTGCATGGTGACTGTTGTATTCAATCCCAATTCAATTTCAGTGTTTCATCAACACTCTGATAGGCCACAGGTTACAGAATGCCACCAGATGTGCATCGGAAACTACTACTGGTCTTCCAGGGAACGATCAAAGCGTAGACTGTCTGAAACATTACTCCCGTGGAGGGAAGTGCACATGGTGACTGTTGTATTCAAACCCGATGCAATTTCTGTGTTTCATCAACACTCTGATAGTCCACAGATTACAGAGTGCCACCAGATGTGCATCGGAAACAACTACTCGTGTTCCAGGGAACGATTAAAGCGTAGACTGTTTGAGACATTACTCCTGTGGTGGAAAGTGTGCATGGTGACTGTTGTATTCAATCCCAATTCAATTTCAGTGTTTCATCAACACTCTGATAGGCCACAGGTTACAGAATGCCACCAGATGTGCATCGGAAACTACTACTGGTCTTCCAGGGAACGATCAAAGCGTAGACTGTCTGAAACATTACTCCCGTGGAGGGAAGTGCACATGGTGACTGTTGTATTCAAACTCGATGCAAGTTCTGTGTTTCATCAACACTCTAATAGTCCACAGATTACAGAATGCCACCAGATGTGCATCGGAAACTACTACTGGTCTTCCAGGGAACGATCAAAGCGTGGACTGTTTCAGACATTACTCCCATGTAGGGAAGTGCGCATTGTGACTGTTGTATTCAATGCCGATGCAATTTCTGTGTTTCATCAACACTCTGATAGTCCACAATTTACAGAATGCCTCCAGATCTGCATTGGAAACTTCCACTGGTCTTCCAGGGAACGATCAAGGCGTAGACTCTTTGAGATATTACTAACATGGAGGAAAGTGCCCATGGTGACTGTTGTATTCAATACCAATGCAATTTCTGTGTTTCATCAACACTCTGATAGTCCACAGATTACAGAATGCCTCCAGATGTGCATCGGAAACTACTACAGGTCTTCCAGGGACCGATCATACCGTAAACTCTTTGAGACATTACTCCCATGGAGGAAGGTGCGCATGGTGACTGTTGTATTCAATCCCGATTCAATGTCTGTGTTTCATCAACACTCTGATAGTCCACAGATTACAGAATTCCACCAGATGTGCATCGGAAACTACTACTGGTAATCGAGGGGAAGGTCAATGCGTAGACCGTTTGAGACATTACTCCTGTGGAGGAAAGTGCGCATGGTGACTGTTGTATTCAATACCGATGCAATTTCTGTGTTTCGTCAACACTCTGGTAGTACACAGATTACAGAATGCCACCAGATGTGCATCGGAGATAACTACTTGTGTTCCAGGGAACGATCAAAGCGAAGACTGTTTGAGACATTACTCCTGTGGTGGAAAGTGTGCATGGTGACTGTTGTATTCAATCCCAATGCAATTTCTGTGTTTCATCAACACTCTGATAGTCCACGGATTAGAGAATGCCACCAGAATTGCATCGGAAAGTACTACTGGTCTTCCAGGGAACGATCAAAGCGTGGACTGTTTCAGACATTACTCCCATGGAGGTAAGTGCGCATGGTGACTGTTGTATTCAATCCCCATGCAATTTCTGTGTTTCATCAACTCTCTGATAGTCCACAGATTACAGAATGCCACCAGATGTGCATCGGAAACTACTACTGGTCATCGAGGGAACGATCAAAGCGTATACTGTTTAAGACTTTACTCCTGTGGAGGAAAGTGCGCATGGTGACTGTTGTATTCAATACCGATGCAATTTATGTGTTTCGTCAACACTCTGATAGTCCACAGATTACAGAATGATACCAGATATGCATCGGAAGCTACTACTGGTCTTCCAGGGAACGATCAAAGCGTAGACTGTTTGAGACATTACTAACATGGAGGAAAGTGCGATTGGTGACTGTTGTATTCAATACGGATGCAATTACTGTGTTTCATCAACACCTTCATAGTCCACAGATTACAGAATGCCTCCAATAGTGCATCGGAAACTACTACTGGTCTTTCAGGAAAATATCGAACCGTAAACTCTTTGAGACATTAACCCCATCGAGGTAGGTGCGCGTGGTGGCTGTTGTATTCAATCCCGATGCAATTTCTGTGTTTCATGACACTTTGATACGCCACATATTACAGAATGGCTCCAGATGTCATCGGAAACTACTACTGGTCTTCCTGGGTACGATCCAAGCGTAGACTGTTTGGGACATAACTCACATGGAGGAAAGTGCGCATGGTGACTGTTGTAATCAATCCCAATGCAATTTCTGTGTTTCATCAACAATCAGTTAGTCCACAGATTTCAGAATGCCTCCAGATGTGCATTGGAAACTACTACTGGTCTTCCAGGGAACAACCAAAGAGTAGACAGTTTGTGAATTTAGTTCCGTGGAGAAAGTGCGCATGGTGACTGTTGTATTCAATCCCGATGCAATTTCTGTGTTTCATCAACACTCTGATAGTCCACAGATTACAGAATGCCTTCAGATGTGCATCGGAAACTACTACTGGTCTTCCAGGGAACGATCAAAGCGTAGACAGTTTGAGATAATACTCCCGTGGAGGAAAGTGCGCATGGTTACTGTCGTATTCATTCCCGATGCAATTTCTGTGTTACATCAACACTCTGATAGTCCACGGATTACAAAATGCCACCAGAAGTGCATCGGAAACTACTACTGGTCTTCCAGGGAACGATCAAAACGTGGACTGTTTCAGACATTACTCCCATGGAGGAAAGTGCGCATGGTGACTGTTGTATTCAATCCCGATGCAATTTCCTTGTTTCATCAACACTCTGTTAGTCCACAGATTACAGAATGCCTCCAGATGTGAATTGGAAACTACCACTGGTTTCCAGCGAACGATCAAAGCGGAGACTGCTTGAGACATTACTACCATGGAGGAAAGTGCTAATGGTGATTGTTGTATTAAATCCCGATGCAGTTTCTGTGTTTCTTCAACACTCTGATAGTCCACAGATTACAGAATGCCACCAGATGTGCATCGGCAACAACTACTTGTGTTCCAGGGAACGTTCAACGCGTAGACTGTTTGACACGTTACTCCCATGGAGGAAGGTGCGCATGGTGACTGTTGTATTCAATCCCGATGCGATTTCTGTGTTTCATCAACACTCTGGTACTCCACAGATTACAGAATGCCTCCAGATGTGCATTTGAAACAACTACTGGTTTTCCTGGGAACGATCCTAGCGTAGACTGTTAGAGACATTACTCCCATGGAGGAAAGTGCGTATGGTGACTGTTGTAATCTATCCCGATGCAATTTCTGTGTTTCACCAACACTCTGATAGTCCACAGATTACAGAGTGCCACCAGATGTGCATCGGAAACAACTACTCGTGTTCCAGGGAACGATTAAAGCGTAGACTGTTTGAGACATTACTCCTGTGGTGGAAAGTGTGCATGGTGACTGTTGTATTCAATCCCAATTCAATTTCAGTGTTTCATCAACACTCTGATAGGCCACAGGTTACAGAATGCCACCAGATGTGCATCGGAAACTACTACTGGTCTTCCAGGGAACGATCAAAGCGTAGACTGTCTGAAACATTACTCCCGTGGAGGGAAGTGCACATGGTGACTGTTGTATTCAAACCCGATGCAATTTCTGTGTTTCATCAACACTCTGATAGTCCACAGATTACAGAGTGCCACCAGATGTGCATCGGAAACAACTACTCGTGTTCCAGGGAACGATTAAAGCGTAGACTGTTTGAGACATTACTCCTGTGGTGGAAAGTGTGCATGGTGACTGTTGTATTCAATCCCAATTCAATTTCAGTGTTTCATCAACACTCTGATAGGCCACAGGTTACAGAATGCCACCAGATGTGCATCGGAAACTACTACTGGTCTTCCAGGGAACGATCAAAGCGTAGACTGTCTGAAACATTACTCCCGTGGAGGGAAGTGCACATGGTGACTGTTGTATTCAAACTCGATGCAAGTTCTGTGTTTCATCAACACTCTAATAGTCCACAGATTACAGAATGCCACCAGATGTGCATCGGAAACTACTACTGGTCTTCCAGGGAACGATCAAAGCGTGGACTGTTTCAGACATTACTCCCATGTAGGGAAGTGCGCATTGTGACTGTTGTATTCAATGCCGATGCAATTTCTGTGTTTCATCAACACTCTGATAGTCCACAATTTACAGAATGCCTCCAGATCTGCATTGGAAACTTCCACTGGTCTTCCAGGGAACGATCAAGGCGTAGACTCTTTGAGATATTACTAACATGGAGGAAAGTGCCCATGGTGACTGTTGTATTCAATACCAATGCAATTTCTGTGTTTCATCAACACTCTGATAGTCCACAGATTACAGAATGCCTCCAGATGTGCATCGGAAACTACTACAGGTCTTCCAGGGACCGATCATACCGTAAACTCTTTGAGACATTACTCCCATGGAGGAAGGTGCGCATGGTGACTGTTGTATTCAATCCCGATTCAATGTCTGTGTTTCATCAACACTCTGATAGTCCACAGATTACAGAATTCCACCAGATGTGCATCGGAAACTACTACTGGTAATCGAGGGGAAGGTCAATGCGTAGACCGTTTGAGACATTACTCCTGTGGAGGAAAGTGCGCATGGTGACTGTTGTATTCAATACCGATGCAATTTCTGTGTTTCGTCAACACTCTGGTAGTACACAGATTACAGAATGCCACCAGATGTGCATCGGAGATAACTACTTGTGTTCCAGGGAACGATCAAAGCGAAGACTGTTTGAGACATTACTCCTGTGGTGGAAAGTGTGCATGGTGACTGTTGTATTCAATCCCAATGCAATTTCTGTGTTTCATCAACACTCCGATAGTCCACAGATTACAGAATTGCTCCAGATGTGCGTCGGATACTACTATTGGCATTCCAGGGAACGATCAAAGCGTAGACAGTTTGAGACATTTCTCCTGTGGAGGAAAGTGCGCATGGTGACTGTTGTATTCAATACCGATGCAATTTCTGTGTTTTTCGTCAACACTCAGATAGTCCACAGATTACAGAATGCCACCAGATGTGCATCGGAAACTACTACTGGTCTTCCAGGGAACGATCAAAGCGTAGACTGTTTGTGACATTACTCCCGTGTAGGGAAGTGCACATGGTGACTGTTGTATTCTAACTCGATGCAATTTCTGTGTTTCATCAACACTCTGATAGTCCACAGATTACAGAATGCTACCAGATGTGCATCGGAAACTACTAGTTGTCTTCCAGGGAACGATCAAAGCGTGGACTGTTTCAGACATTTTTCCCATGGAGGAAAGTGCGTATTGTGACTGTTGTATTCAATCCCGACGCAATTACTGTGTTTCATCAACACTCTGATGGTCCACAGATTACAGAATGCCTCCAGATGTGCATTGGAAACTACCACTGGTCTTCCAGGGAACGATCAAAGCGTAGACTGTTTGAGACATTACTAACATGGAGGAAAGTTCGCATGGTGACTGTTGTATTCAATACCGATGCAATTACTGTGTTTCATCAAAACTCTGATAGTCCACAGATTACAGAATGCCTCCAAATGTGCATCGAAACTACTACTGGTCTTCCAGGGAACGATCGAACCATAAACTCTTTGACACATTACCCCCATGGAGGAAGGTGCGCATGGTGACTGTTGTATTCAATCCCGATGCAATTTCTGTGTTTCATAAACATTTTGAAGGTCGACAGGTTACAGAATGCCTCCAGATGTGCATCGGAAACTACTACTGGTCTTCCTGGGAACGATCAAAGCGTAGACTGTTAGAGATATTACTCCTATGGAGGAAAGTGCACATGCTGACTGTTGTAATCAATCCCAATGCAATTTCTGCGTTTCATCAACAATTAGTCAGTCCACAGATTTCAGAATGCCTCCAGATGTTCATCGGAAACTACTACTGGTCTTCCAGGGAACAATCAAAGCGTGACTGTTTGAGACATTACTTCCGTGGAGAAAGTGCGCATGGTGACTGTTGTATTCAATCCCGATGCAATTTCTGTGTTTCATCAACACTCAGATAGTCCACAGATTACGGAATGCCTCCAGATGTGCATCGGAAACTACTACTGGTCTTCCAATGAACGATCAAAGCGTAGACTGTTAGGGACATTACTCATATGGAGGAAAGTGCGCATGGTGACTGTTGTATTCAATCCCGATGCAATATCTGTGTTTCGTCAACTCTTTGAAGGTCCACAGATTACAGAACGCCTCCAGATGTGCATCGAAACTACTACTGGTTTTCCAGGGAACGATCAAAGCGTAGACTGTTTGAGACATTACTCCTGTGGAGGAAATTGCGCATGGTGACTGTTGCATTCAATCCCGATGCAATTTCTGTGTTTCATCAACAGTCTGATAGTCCACAGATTACAGAATGCCACCAGATGTGCATCGGAAACTGCTACTGGTCTTCCAGGGAACGATCAAAGCGTTGAGAGTTTGAGACATACCTCCCGTGGAGGAGAGTGCGCTTGGTGACTGTCGAATTCAATCCCGAAGCTATTTCTGTGTTTCATCAACACTCAGATAGTCAACGGATTACAGAATGCCACCAGAATTGCATCGGAAACTACTACTGGTCTTCCAGGGAACGATCAAAGCGTGGACTGCTTCAGACATTTCTCCCATGGAGGAAAGTGTGCATGGTGACTGTGATATTCAATCCCGATGCAATTTCTGTGTTTTATCAACACTCTGATGGTCCACAGATTACAGATTGCCTCCAGATGTGCATCGGAAACTACTACTGGTCTTCCAGGGAACGATCAAAGCGTGGACTGTTTCAGACATTACTCCCATGGAGGAAAGTGCGCATGGTGACTGTTGTATTCAATCCCGATGCAATTTATGTGTTTCATCAACACTCTGATAGTCCACAGATTACAGAATGCCACCAGATGTGCATTGGAAACTACCACTGGTCTTCCAGGGAACGATCAAAGCGTAGACTGTTTGAGACATTACTAACATGGAGGAAAGTGCGCATGGTGACTGTTGTATTCAATCACGATGCAATTACTGTGTTTCATCAACACTCTGATAGTCCACAGATTACAGAATGCCACCAGATGTGCATCGGAAACTACTACTGGTCTTCCAGGGAACGATCAAAGCGTAGACTGTTAGGGACATTACTCATATGGAGGAAAGTGCGCATGGTGACTGTTGTATTCAATCCCGATGCAATATCTGTGTTTCATCAACACTTTGAAGGTCCACAGATTACAGAATGCCTCCATATGTCCATCGGAAGCTACTACTGGTTTTCCATTGAACGATCAAAGCGTAGACTGTTTGAGACATTACTCCTGTGGAGGAAAGTGCGCATGGTAACTGTTGCATTCAATCCCGATGCAATTTCTGTGTTTCATCAACACTCTGATATTCCACAGATTACAGAATGCCACCAGATGTGCATCGGAAACTGCTACTGGTCTTCCAGCTAACGATCAAAGCGTAGACAGTTTGAGACATACCTCCCGTGGAGGAAAGTGCGCATGGTGACTGTCGTATTCAATCCCGATCCAATTTCTGTGTTTCATCAACACTCTGATAGTCCACGGATTACAGAATGCCACCAGAATTGCATCGGAAACTACTACTGGTCTTCCAGGGAACGATCAAAGCGTGGACTGTTTCAGACATTACTCCCATGGAGAAAAGTGCGCATGGTGACTGTTGTATTCAATCCCGATGCAATGTCCGTGGTTCATCAACACTCTGATAGTCCACAGATTAAAGAATGCCTCCAGATGTGAATTGGAAACTACCACTGGTCTTCCAGGGAACGATCAAAGCGTACACTGCTTGAGACATTACTAACATGGAGGAAAGTGCGCATGGTGACTGTTGTATTTAATCATGATGCAATTACTGTGTTTCATCAACACTCTGATAGTCCACAGATTACAGAATGCCACCAGATGTGCATCGGAAACAACTACTGGTTTTCCTGGGAACGATCCAAGCGTAGACTGTTAGAGACATTACTCCCATGGAGGAAAGTGCGCATGGTGACTGTTGTATTCAATCCCGATGCAATTTCTGTGTTTCATCAACACTCTGATAGTCCACAGATTACAGAATGCCTTAAGATGTGCATCGGAAACTACCACTGGTCTTCCAGGGAATGATCAAAGCGTAGACTGTTTGAGACATTACTAACATGGAGGCAAGTGCGAATGCTGACTGTTGTACTCAATCCCGATGTAATTTCGGTGTTTCGTCAACACTCTGATAGTCCACAGATTACAGAATGCCACCAGATGTGCATCGGAAACAACTACTGGTGTTCCAGGGAACGATCAAAGCGTAGACTGTTTGAGACATTATTCCCATGGAGGAAAGTGTGCATGGTGACTGTTGTATTCAATCCCGATGCAATTTCGGTGTTTCATCAACTCTCTGATAGCCCACAGATTACAGAATGCCACCAGATGTGCATCGGAAACTACTACTGGTGTTCCAGGGAACGATCAAGTCGTAGACTGTTTGAGACATTACTCCCATGGAGGAAAGTGCGCATGGTGACTGTTGTATTCAATCCCGATGCAATTTCCTTGTTTCATCAACACTCTGTTAGTCCACAGATTACAGAATGCCTCCAGATGTGAATTTGAAACTACCACTGGTTTCCAGCGAACGATCAAAGCGTAGACTGCTTGAGACATTACTACCATGGAGGAAAGTGCTAATGGTGACTGTTGTATTAAATCCCGATGCAGTTTCTGTGTTTCTTAAACACTCTGATAGTCCACATATTACAGAATGCCACCAGATGTGCATCGGCAACAACTACTTGTGTTCCAGGGAACGATCAAAGCGTAGACTGTTTGACACGTTACTCCCATGGAGGAAGGTGCGCATTGTGACTGTTGTATTCAATGCCGATGCAATTTCTGTGCTTCATCAACACTCTGATAGTCCACAAATTACAGAATGCCTCCAGATCTGCATTGGAAACTACCACTGGTCTTCCAGGGAACGATCAAGGCGTAGACTGTTTGAGATATTACTAACATGGAGGAAAGTGCCCATGGTGACTGTTGTATTCAATACCAATGCAATTTCTGTGTTTCATCAACACTCTGATAGTCCACAGATTACAGAATGCCTCCAGATGTGCATCGGAAACTACTACAGGTCTTCCAGGGACCGATCATACCGTAAACTCTTTGAGACATTACTCCCATGGAGGAAGGTGCGCATGGTGACTGTTGTATTCAATCCCGATGCAATGTCTGTGTTTCATCATCACTCTGATAGTCCACAGATTACAGAATTCCACCAGATGTGCATCGGAAACTACTACTGGTCATCGAGGGGAAGATCAATGCGTAGACCGTTTGAGACATTACTCCTGTGGAGGAAAGTGCGCATGGTGACTGTTGTATTCAATACCGATGCAATTTCTGTGTTTCGTCAACACTCTGGTAGTCCACAGATTACAGAATGCCACCAGATGTGCATCGGAGATAACTACTTGTGTTCCAGGGAACGATCAAAGCGAAGACTGTTTGAGACATTACTCCTGTGGTGGAAAGTGTGCATGGTGACTGTTGTATTCAATCCCAATGCAATTTCTGTGTTTCATCAACACTCCGATAGTCCACAGATTACAGAATTGCTCCAGATGTGCGTCGGATACTACTATTGGCATTCCAGGGAACGATCAAAGCGTAGACAGTTTGAGACATTTCTCCTGTGGAGGAAAGTGCGCATGGTGACTGTTGTATTCAATACCGATGCAATTTCTGTGTTTTTCGTCAACACTCAGATAGTCCACAGATTACAGAATGCCACCAGATGTGCATCGGAAACTACTACTGGTCTTCCAGGGAACGATCAAAGCGTAGACTGTTTGTGACATTACTCCCGTGGAGGGAAGTGCACATGGTGACTGTCGTATTCTAACTCGATGCAATTTCTGTGTTTCATCAACACTCTGATAGTCCACGGATTACAGAATGCTACCAGATGTGCATCGGAAACTACTAGTTGTCTTCCAGGGAACGATCGAAGCGTGGACTGTTTCAGACATTTTTCCCATGGGGGAAAGTGCGTATTGTGACTGTTGTATTCAATCCCGATGCAATTACTGTGTTTCATCAACACTCTGATGGTCCACAGATTACAGAATGCCTCCAGATGTGCATTGGAAACTACCACTGGTCTTCCAGGGAACGATCAAAGCGTAGACTGTTTGAGACATTACTAACATGGAGGAAAGTTCGCATGGTGACTGTTGTATTCAATACCGATGCAATTACTGTGTTTCATCAAAACTCTGATAGTCCACAGATTACAGAATGCCTCCAAATGTGCATCGAAACTACTACTGGTCTTCCAGGGAACGATCGAACCATAAACTCTTTGACACATTACCTCCATGGAGGAAGGTGCGCATGGTGACTGTTGTATTCAATCCCGATGCAATTTCTGTGTTTCATAAACATTTTGAAGGTCGACAGGTTACAGAATGCCTCCAGATGTGCATCGGAAACTACTACTGGTCTTCCTGGGAACGATCAAAGCGTAGACTGTTAGAGATATTACTCCTATGGAGGAAAGTGCACATGGTGACTGTTGTAATCAATCCCAATGCAATTTCTGCGTTTCATCAACAATTAGTCAGTCCACAGATTTCAGAATGCCTCCAGATGTTCATCGGAAACTACTACTGGTCTTCCAGGGAACAATCAAAGCGTGACTGTTTGAGACATTACTTCCGTGGAGAAAGTGCGCATGGTGACTGTTGTATTCAATCCCGATGCAATTTCTGTGTTTCATCAACACTCAGATAGTCTACAGATTACGGAATGCCTCCAGATGTGCATCGGAAACTACTACTGGTCTTCCAATGAACGATCAAAGCGTAGACTGTTAGGGACATTACTCATATGGAGGAAAGTGCGCATGGTGACTGTTGTATTCAATCCCGATGCAATATCTGTGTTTCGTCAACACTTTGAAGGTCCACAGATTACAGAATGCCTCCAGATGTGCATCGAAACTACTACTGGTTTTCCAGGGAACGATCAAAGCGTAGACTGTTTGAGACATTACTCCTGTGGAGGAAATTGCGCATGGTGACTGTTGCATTCAATCCCGATGCAATTTCTGTGTTTCATCAACAGTCTGATAGTCCACAGATTACAGAATGCCACCAGATGTGCATCGGAAACTGCTACTGGTCTTCCAGGGAACGATCAAAGAGTTGACAGTTTGAGACATACCTCCCGTGGAGGAGAGTGCGCTTGGTGACTGTCGAATTCAATCCCGATGCTATTTCTGTGTTTCATCAACACTCAGATAGTCAACGGATTACAGAATATCACCAGAATTGCATCGGAAACTACTACTGGTCTTCCAGGGAACGATCAAAGCGTGGACTGCTTCAGACATTTCTCCCATGAAGGAAAGTGTGCATGGTGACTGTGATATTCAATCCCGATGCAATTTCTGTGTTTTATCAACACTCTGATGGTCCACAGATTACAGATTGCCTCCAGATGTGCATCGGAAACTACTACTGGTCTTCCAGGGAACGATCAAAGCGTGGACTGTTTCAGACATTACTCCCATGGAGGAAAGTGCGCATGGTGACTGTTGTATTCAATCCCGATGCAATTTATGTGTTTCATCAACACTCTGATAGTCCACAGATTACAGATTGCCACCAGATGTGCATTGGAAACTACCACTGGTCTTCCAGGGAACGATCAAAGCGTAGACTGTTTGAGACATTACTAACATGGAGGAAAGTGCGCATGGTGACTGTTGTATTCAATCACGATGCAATTACTGTGTTTCATCAACACTCTGATAGTCCACAGATTACAGAATGCCACCAGATGTGCATCGGAAACTACTACTGGTCTTCCAGGGAACGATCAAAGCGTAGACTGTTAGGGACATTACTCATATGGAGGAAAGTGCGCATGGTGACTGTTGTATTCAATCCCGATGCAATATCTGTGTTTCATCAACACTTTGAAGGTCCACAGATTACAGAATGCCTCCAGATGTCCATCGGAAGCTACTACTGGTTTTCCAGCGAACGATCAAAGCGTAGACTGTTTGAGACATTACTCCTGTGGAGGAAAGTGCGCATGGTAACTGTTGCATTCAATCCCGATGCAATTTCTGTGTTTCATCAACACTCTGATATTCCACAGATTACAGAATGCCACCAGATGTGCATCGGAAACTGCTACTGGTCTTCCAGGGAACGATCAAAGCGTAGACAGTTTGAGACATACCTCCCGTGGAGGAAAGTGCGCATGGTGACTGTCGTATTCAATCCCGATGCAATTTCTGTGTTTCATCAACACTCTGATAGTCCACGGATTACAGAATGCCACCAGAATTGCATCGGAAACTACTACTGGTCTTCCAGGGAACGATCAGAGCGTGGACTGTTTCAGACATTACTCACATGGAGAAAAGTGCGCATGGTGACTGTTGTATTCAATCCCGATGCAATGTCCGTGGTTCATCAACACTCTGATAGTCCACAGATTAAAGAATGCCTCCAGATGTGAATTGGAAACTACCACTGGTCTTCCAGGGAACGATCAAAGCGTACACTGCTTGAGACATTACTAACATGGAGGAAAGTGCGCAAGGTGACTGTTGTATTCAATCACGATGCAATTACTGTGTTTCATCAACACTCTGATAGTCCACAGATTACAGAATGCCACCAGATGTGCATCGGAAACAACTACTGGTTTTCCTGGGAACGATCCAAGCGTAGACTGTTAGAGACATTACTCCCATGGAGGAAAGTGCGCATGGTGACTGTTGTATTCAATCCCGATGCAATTTCTGTGTTTCATCAACACTCTGATAGTCCACAGATTACAGAATGCCTTAAGATGTGCATCGGAAACTACCACTGGTCTTCCAGGGAATGATCAAAGCGTAGACTGTTTGAGACATTACTAACATGGAGGCAAGTGCGAATGCTGACTGTTTTACTCAATCCCGATGCAATTTCGGTGTTTCGTCAACACTCTGATAGTCCACAGATTACAGAATGCCACCAGATGTGCATCGGAAACAACTACTGGTGTTCCAGGGAACGATCAAAGCGTAGACTGTTTGAGACATTATTCCCATGGAGGAAAGTGTGCATGGTGACTGTTGTATTCAATCCCGATGCAATTTCGGTGTTTCATCAACTCTCTGATAGCCCACAGACTACAGAATGCCACCAGATGTGCATCGGAAACTACTACTGGTGTTCCAGGGAACGATCAAGTCGTAGACTGTTTGAGACATTACTCCCATGGAGGAAAGTGCGCATGGTGACTGTTGTATTCAATCCCGATGCAATTTCCTTGTTTCATCAACACTCTGTTAGTCCACAGATTACAGAATGCCTCCAGATGTGAATTGGAAACTACCACTGGTTTCCAGCGAACGATCAAAGCGTAGACTGCTTGAGACATTACTACCATGGAGGAAAGTGCTAATGGTGACTGTTGTATTAAATCCCGATGCAGTTTCTGTGTTTCTTCAACACTCTGATAGTCCACAGATTACAGAATGCCACCAGATGTGCATCGGCAACAACTACTTGTGTTCCAGGGAACGATCAAAGCGTAGACTGTTTGACACGTTACTCCCATGGAGGAAGGTGCGCATGGTGACAGTTGTATTCAATCCCGATGCGATTTCTGTGTTTCATCAACACTCTGGTACTCCACAGATTACAGAATGCCTCCAGATGTGCACTTGAAACAACTACTGGTTTTCCTGGGAACGATCCTAGCGTAGACTGTTAGAGACATTACTCCCATGGAGGAAAGTGCGCATGGTGACTGTTGTATTCAATCCCGATGCAATTACTGTGTTTCATCAACACTCTGATGGTCCACAGATTACAGAATGCCTCCAGATGTGCATTGGAAACTACCACTGGTCTTCCAGGGAACGATCAAAGCGTAGACTGTTTGAGACATTACTAACATGGAGGAAAGTTCGCATGGTGACTGTTGTATTCAATACCGATGCAATTTCTGTGTTTCATCAACACTCTGATAGTCCACAGATTACAGAATGCCACCAGATGTGAATTGGAAACTACCACTGGTTTTCCAGGGAACGATCAAAGCGTAAACTATTAGAGATATGACTCCCATGGAGGAAGGTGCGCATGGTGACTGTTGTATTCAATCCCGATGCAATTTCTGTGTTTCATCAACACTCTGATACTCCACAGATTACAGAATGGCTCCAGATGTGCATCGGAAACTACTACTGGTCTTCCTGGGAACGATCCAAGCGTAGACTGTTAGAGACATTACTCCCATGGAGGAAAGTGCGCATGGTGACTGTTGTAATCAATCCCAATGCAATTTCTGTGTTTCATCAACAATCAGTTAGTCCACAGATTTCAGAATGCATCCAGATTTGCATTGGAAACTACTACTAGTCTTCCAGGGAACAATCAAAGCGTAGACTGTTTGAGACATTACTTCCGTGGAGAAAGGGCGCATGGTGACTGTTGTATACAATCCCGATGCAATTTCTGTGTTTCATCAACACTCTGATATTCCACAGATTACAGAATGCCTCCAGATGTGCATCGGAAACTACTACTGGTCTTCCAGGGTCCGATCAAAGAGAAGACTGTTAGGGACATTACTCATATGGAGGAAAGTGCGCATGGTGACTGTTGTATTCAATCCCGATGCAATATCTGTGTTTCATCAACACTTTGAAGGTCCACAGATTACAGAATGCCTCCAGATGTGCATCGGAAACTACTACTGGTTTTCCAGGGAACGATCAAAGCATAGACTGTTTGAGACATTACTCATATGGAGGAAAGTGTGCATGGTGACTGTTGTATTCAATCCCGATGCAATTTCTGTGTTTCATCAACTCTCTGATAGCCCACAGATTACAGAATGCCACCAGATGTGCATCGGAAACTACTACTGGTCTTCCAGGGAACGATCAAATTGTAGACTGTTTCAGACATTACTCAGATGTAGGAAAATGCGGATTGTGACTGTTGTATTCACTGCCGGTGCAATTTCTATGTTTCATCAACACATTGAAGGTCCACAGATTACAGAATGCCACCAGATTTTCATCGGAAACTACTACTGGTCTTCCAGGGAACGATCAAAGCGTAGACTTTTTGAGACATTAGTTCCATGGAGGAAAGTGCGGATCGTGACTGTTGCATTCAATCCCGATGCAATATCTGTGTTTCATCAACACTCTTATAGTCCACAAATTATACAATGCCACCAGATGTACATCCGGAACTACTACTGGTCTTGTAGGGAACGATCAAAGCGTAGACTGTTTGAGACATTACTCCCGTGGAGGAAAGTGCGCATGGTGACTGTTGTATTCAATCCCGAGGCAATTTCTGTGATTCATGAACACTCTGATAGTCCACAGATTACAGAATGCCAGCAGATGTGCATCGGAAACTACTACTGGTCTTCCAGGGAACGATCAAAGCGTAGACTGTTTGAGACATTACTCCCATGGAGGAAAGTGAGGATGCTGACTGTTGTCTTCACTCCCGATGCAATTTTTGTGTTTCATCAGCACTCTGATAGTCCACAGATTACAGATGAGCATCGGAAACTACTACCGGTCTTCCAGGGAACGATCAAAGCGTAGACTGTTTGAGACGTTACTCCCATGGAGGAAAGTGCGCATGGTGACTGTTGTATTCAATCCCGATGCAATTTCTGTGTTTCATCAACACTCTGATAGTCCACAGATTACAGAGTGCCTCCAGATGTGAATTGGAAACTACCACTGGTCTTCCAGGGAACGATCAAAGCGTAGACTGTTTGAGAAATTACTAACATGGAGGAAAGTGCGCATGGTGACTGTTGTATTCAATCCCGATGCAATTTCTGTGTTTCATCAACACTCTGATACTCCACAGATTACAGAATGGCTCCAGATGTGCATCGGAAACTACTACTGGTCTTCCTGGGACCGATCCAAGCGTAGACTGTTAGAGACATTACTCCCATGGAGGAAAGTGCGCATGGTGACTGTCGTAATCAATCCCAATGCAATTTCTGTGTTTCATCAACAATCAGTTAGTCCACAGATTTCAGAATGCCTCCAGATGTGCATCGGAAACTACTACTGGTTTTCCAGGGAACAATCAAAGCGTAGACTGTTTGAGACATTACTCCTGTGGTGGAAAGTGTGCATGGTGACTGATGTATTTAATCCCGATGCAATTTCTGTGTTTTATCAACACTCTGATAGTCCACAGATTACAGAATGCCACCAGATGTGCATCGGAAATTACTACTGGTCTTCCAGGGAACGATCAAAGCGTAGACAGTTTGAGACATACCTCCCGTGGAGGAATGTGCGCATGGTGACTGTCGTATTCAATCCCGATGCAATTTCTGTGTTTCATCAACACTCTGATAGTCCACGGATTACAGAATGCCACCAGAATTGCATCGGAAAGTACTACTGGTCTTCCAGGGAACGATCAAAGCGTGGACTGTTTCAGACATTACTCCCATGGAGGTAAGTGCGCATGGTGACTGTTGTATTCAATCCCCATGAAATTTCTGTGTTTCATCAACTCTCTGATGGTCCACAGATTACAGAATGCCACCAGACGTGCTCGGAAACTACTACTGGTCATCGAGGGAACGATCAAAGCGTAGACTGTTTAAGACGTTACTCCTGTGGAGGAAAGTGCGCATGGTGACTGTTGTATTCAATCCCGATGCAATTTCTGTGTTTCATGACACTCTGATACTCCACATATTACAGAATGGCTCCAGATGTCATCGGAAACTACTACTGGTCTTACTGGGAACGATCCAAGCGTAGACTGTTTGAGACATTACTAACATGGAGGAAAGTGCGATTGGTGACTGTTGTATTCAATACGGATGCAATTACTGTGTTTCATCAACACCTTGATAGTCCACAGATTACAGAATGCCTCCAATAGTGCATCGGAAACTACTACTGGTCTTTCAGGAAAATATCGAACCGTAAACTCTTTGAGAATTTAACCACATCGAGGTAGGTGCGCGTGGTGACTGTTGTATTCAATCCCGATGCAATTTCTGTGTTTCATCAACACTCTGATAGTCCACAGATTACAGAATGCCTTCAGATGTGCATCGGAAGCTACTACTGGTCTTCCAGGGAACGATCAAAGCGTAGACAGTTTGAGACATACCTCCCGTGGAGGAATGTTCGCATGGTTACTGTCGTATTCAATCCCGATGCAATTTCTGTGTTTCATCAACACTCTGATAGTCCACGGATTACAAAATGCCACCAGAAGTGCATCGGAAACTACTACTGGTCTTCCAGGGAACGATCAAAGCGTATACTGTTTCAGACAGTACTCCCATGGAGGAAAGTGCGCATGGTGACTGTTGTATTCAATCCCGATGCAATTTCCGTGTTTCATCAACACTCTGTTAGTCCACAGATTACAGAATGCCTCCAGATGTGAATTATAAACTACCACTGGTCTTCCAGGGAACGATCAAAGCGTAGACTGCTTGAGACATTACTACCATGGAGGAAAGTGCTAATGGTGACTGTTGTATTAAATCCCGATGCAGTTTCTGTGTTTCTTCAACACTCTGATTGTCCACAGATTACAGAATGCCACCAGATGTGAATCGGCAACAACTACTTGTGTTCCAGGGAACGATCAAAGCGTAGACTGTTTGAGACATTACTCCCATGGAGGAAGGTGCGCATGGTGACTGTTGTATTCAATCCCGATGCAATTTCTGTGTTTCATCAACACTCTGGTACTCCACAGATTATAGAATGCCTCCAGGTGTGCATTTGAAACAACTACTGGTTTTCCTGGGAACGATCCTAGCGTAGACTGATAGAGACATTAATCCCATGGAGGAAAGTGCGTATGGTGACTGTTGTAATCTATCCCGATGCAATTTCTGTGTTTCATCAACACTCTGATAGTCCACAGATTACAGAATGCCTCCAGATGTGCATCGGAACTAATACTGGTCTTCCAGGGAACGATCAAAGCGTAGACTGTCTGAGACATTACTCCCGTGGAGGAAAGTGAGGATGGTGATTGTAGTATGCACTCCCGATGCAATTTTTGTGTTTCATCAGCACTTTGATAGTCCACAGATTACAGATGTGCATCGGAAACTACTACTGGTCCTCCAGGGACCGATCAAAGCGTAGACTGTTTGAGACATTACTCCCATGGAGGAAAGTGCGCATGGTGACTGTTGTATTCAATCCCGATGCAATTTCTGTGTTTCATCAACACTCTGATAGTCCACAGATTACAGAATGCCTCCAGATGTGAATTGGAAACTACCACTGGTTTTACAGGGAACGATCAAAGCGTACACTCTTTGAGATATGACTCCTATGGAGGAAGGTGCGCATGGTGACTGTTGTATTCAATCCCGATGCAATTTCTGTGTTTCATCAACACTCTGATACTCCACAGATTACAGAATGGCTCCAGATGTGCATCGGAAACTACTACTGGTCTTCCTGGGAACGATCCAAGCGTAGACTGTTAGAGACATTACTCCCATGGAGGAAAGTGCGCATGGTGACTGTTGTAATCAATCCCAATGCAATTTCTGTGTTTCATCAACAATCAGTTAGTCCACAGATTTCAGAATGCCTCCAGATGTGCATTGGAAACTAATACTGGTCTTACAGGGAACAATCAAAGCGTAGACTGTTTGAGACATTACTTCCGTGGAGAAAGGGCGCATAGTGACTGTTGTATACAATCCCGATGCAATTTCTGTGTTTCATCAACACTCTGATATTCCACAGATTACAGAATGCCTCCAGATGTGCATCGGAAACTACTACTGGTCTTCCAGGGTCCGATCAAAGAGTAGACTGTTTGAGACATTACTCATATGGAGGAAAGTGTGCATGGTGACTGTTGTATTCAATCCCGATGCAATTTCTATGTTTCATCAACTCTCTGATAGCCCACAGATTACAGAATGCCACCAGATGTGCATCGGAAACTACTACTGGTCTTCCAGGGAACGATCAAATTGTAGACTGTTTCAGACATTACTCCGATGTAGGAAAATGCGGATTGTGACTGTTGTATTCACTGCCGGTGCAATTTCTGTGTTTCATCAACACATTGAAGGTCCACAGATTACAGAATGCCACCAGATTTTCATCGGAAACTACTACTGGTCTTCCAGGGAACGATCAAAGCGTAGACTGTTTGAGACATTAGTTCCATGGAGGAAAGTGCGGATCGTGACTGTTGCATTCAATCCCGATGCAATATCTGTGTTTCATCAACACTCTTATAGTCCACAAATTATACAATGCCACCAGATGTACATCCGGAACTACTACTGGTCTTGTATCGAACGATCAAAGCGTAGGCTGTTTGAGACATTACTCCCGTGGAGGAAAGTGCGCATGGTGACTGTTTTATTCAATCACGAGGCAATTTCTGTGATTCATGAACACTCTGATAGTCCACAGATTACAGTATGCCAGCAGATGTGCATCGGAAACTACTACTGGTCTTTCAGGGAACGATCAAAGCGTTGACTGTTTGAGACATTACTCGCATGGAGGAAAGTGAGGATTCTGACTGTTGTCTTCACTCCCGATGCAATTTTTGTGTTTCATCAACACTCTGATAGTCCACAGATTACAGATGAGCATCGGAAACTACTACCGGTCTTCCAGGGAACGATCAAAGCGTAGACTGTTTGAGACGTTACTCCCATGGAGGAAAGTGCGCATGGTGACTGTTGTATTCAATCCCGATGCAATTTCTGTGTTTCATCAACACTCTGATAGTCCACAGATTACAGAGTGCCTCCAGATGTGAATTGGAAACTACCACTGGTCTTCCAGGGAACGATCAAAGCGTAGACTGTTTGAGACATTACTAACATGGAGGAAAGTGCGCATGGTGACTGTTGTAATCAATCCCGATGCAATTTCCGTGTTTCATCAACACTCTGATACTCCACAGATTACAGAATGGCTCCAGATGTGCATCGGAAACTACTACTGGTCTTCCTGGGAACGATCCAAGCGTAGACTGTTAGAGACATTACTCGCATGGAGGAAAGTGCGCATGGTGACTGTTGTAATCAATCCCAATGCAATTTCTGTGTTTCATCAACAATCAGTTAGTCCACAGATTTCAGAATGCCTCCAGATGTGCATCGGAAACTACTACTGGTGTTCCAGGGAACAATCAAGGCGTAGACTGTTTGAGACATTACTCCTGTGGTGGAAAGTGTGCCCGGTGACTGTTGTATTCAATCCCGATGCAATTTCTGTGTTTCATCAACACTCTGATAGTCCACAGATTACAGAATGCCACCAGATGTGCATCGGAAATTACTACTGGTCTTCCAGGGAACGATCAAAGCGTAGACAGTTTGAGACATACCTCCCGTGGAGGAACGTGCGCATGGTGACTGTCGTATTCAATCCCGATGCAATTCTGTGTTTCATCAACACTCTGATAGTCCACGGATTAGAGAATGCCACCAGAATTGCATCGGAAAGTACTACTGGTCTTCCAGGGAACGATCAAAGCGTGGACTGTTTCAGACATTACTCCCATGGAGGTAAGTGCGCATGGTGACTGTTGTATTCAATCCCCATGCAATTTCTGTGTTTCATCAACTCTCTGATAGTCCACAGATTACAGAATGCCACCAGATGTGCATCGGAAACTACTACTGGTCATCGAGGGAACGATCAAAGCGTATACTGTTTAAGACTTTACTCCTGTGGAGGAAAGTGCGCATGGTGACTGTTGTATTCAATACCGATGCAATTTATGTGTTTCGTCAACACTCTGATAGTCCACAGATTACAGAATGATACCAGATATGCATCGGAAGCTACTACTGGTCTTCCAGGGAACGATCAAAGCGTAGACTGTTTGAGACATTACTAACATGGAGGAAAGTGCGATTGGTGACTGTTGTATTCAATACGGATGCAATTACTGTGTTTCATCAACACCTTCATAGTCCACAGATTACAGAATGCCTCCAATAGTGCATCGGAAACTACTACTGGTCTTTCAGGAAAATATCGAACCGTAAACTCTTTGAGACATTAACCCCATCGAGGTAGGTGCGCGTGGTGGCTGTTGTATTCAATCCCGATGCAATTTCTGTGTTTCATGACACTTTGATACGCCACATATTACAGAATGGCTCCAGATGTCATCGGAAACTACTACTGGTCTTCCTGGGTACGATCCAAGCGTAGACTGTTTGGGACATAACTCACATGGAGGAAAGTGCGCATGGTGACTGTTGTAATCAATCCCAATGCAATTTCTGTGTTTCATCAACAATCAGTTAGTCCACAGATTTCAGAATGCCTCCAGATGTGCATCGGAAACTACTACTGGTCTTCCAGGGAACAACCAAAGAGTAGACAGTTTGTGAATTTAGTTCCGTGGAGAAAGTGCGCATGGTGACTGTTGTATTCAATCCCGATGCAATTTCTGTGTTTCATCAACACTCTGATAGTCCACAGATTACAGAATGCCTTCAGATGTGCATCGGAAACTACTACTGGTCTTCCAGGGAACGATCAAAGCGTAGACAGTTTGAGATAATACTCCCGTGGAGGAAAGTGCGCATGGTTACTGTCGTATTCATTCCCGATGCAATTTCTGTGTTACATCAACACTCTGATAGTCCACGGATTACAAAATGCCACCAGAAGTGCATCGGAAACTACTACTGGTCTTCCAGGGAACGATCAAAACGTGGACTGTTTCAGACATTACTCCCATGGAGGAAAGTGCGCATGGTGACTGTTGTATTCAATCCCGATGCAATTTCCTTGTTTCATCAACACTCTGTTAGTCCACAGATTACAGAATGCCTCCAGATGTGAATTGGAAACTACCACTGGTTTCCAGCGAACGATCAAAGCGGAGACTGCTTGAGACATTACTACCATGGAGGAAAGTGCTAATGGTGATTGTTGTATTAAATCCCGATGCAGTTTCTGTGTTTCTTCAACACTCTGATAGTCCACAGATTACAGAATGCCACCAGATGTGCATCGGCAACAACTACTTGTGTTCCAGGGAACGTTCAACGCGTAGACTGTTTGACACGTTACTCCCATGGAGGAAGGTGCGCATGGTGACTGTTGTATTCAATCCCGATGCGATTTCTGTGTTTCATCAACACTCTGGTACTCCACAGATTACAGAATGCCTCCAGATGTGCATTTGAAACAACTACTGGTTTTCCTGGGAACGATCCTAGCGTAGACTGTTAGAGACATTACTCCCATGGAGGAAAGTGCGTATGGTGACTGTTGTAATCTATCCCGATGCAATTTCTGTGTTTCACCAACACTCTGATAGTCCACAGATTACAGAGTGCCACCAGATGTGCATCGGAAACAACTACTCGTGTTCCAGGGAACGATTAAAGCGTAGACTGTTTGAGACATTACTCCTGTGGTGGAAAGTGTGCATGGTGACTGTTGTATTCAATCCCAATTCAATTTCAGTGTTTCATCAACACTCTGATAGGCCACAGGTTACAGAATGCCACCAGATGTGCATCGGAAACTACTACTGGTCTTCCAGGGAACGATCAAAGCGTAGACTGTCTGAAACATTACTCCCGTGGAGGGAAGTGCACATGGTGACTGTTGTATTCAAACCCGATGCAATTTCTGTGTTTCATCAACACTCTGATAGTCCACAGATTACAGAGTGCCACCAGATGTGCATCGGAAACAACTACTCGTGTTCCAGGGAACGATTAAAGCGTAGACTGTTTGAGACATTACTCCTGTGGTGGAAAGTGTGCATGGTGACTGTTGTATTCAATCCCAATTCAATTTCAGTGTTTCATCAACACTCTGATAGGCCACAGGTTACAGAATGCCACCAGATGTGCATCGGAAACTACTACTGGTCTTCCAGGGAACGATCAAAGCGTAGACTGTCTGAAACATTACTCCCGTGGAGGGAAGTGCACATGGTGACTGTTGTATTCAAACTCGATGCAAGTTCTGTGTTTCATCAACACTCTAATAGTCCACAGATTACAGAATGCCACCAGATGTGCATCGGAAACTACTACTGGTCTTCCAGGGAACGATCAAAGCGTGGACTGTTTCAGACATTACTCCCATGTAGGGAAGTGCGCATTGTGACTGTTGTATTCAATGCCGATGCAATTTCTGTGTTTCATCAACACTCTGATAGTCCACAATTTACAGAATGCCTCCAGATCTGCATTGGAAACTTCCACTGGTCTTCCAGGGAACGATCAAGGCGTAGACTCTTTGAGATATTACTAACATGGAGGAAAGTGCCCATGGTGACTGTTGTATTCAATACCAATGCAATTTCTGTGTTTCATCAACACTCTGATAGTCCACAGATTACAGAATGCCTCCAGATGTGCATCGGAAACTACTACAGGTCTTCCAGGGACCGATCATACCGTAAACTCTTTGAGACATTACTCCCATGGAGGAAGGTGCGCATGGTGACTGTTGTATTCAATCCCGATTCAATGTCTGTGTTTCATCAACACTCTGATAGTCCACAGATTACAGAATTCCACCAGATGTGCATCGGAAACTACTACTGGTAATCGAGGGGAAGGTCAATGCGTAGACCGTTTGAGACATTACTCCTGTGGAGGAAAGTGCGCATGGTGACTGTTGTATTCAATACCGATGCAATTTCTGTGTTTCGTCAACACTCTGGTAGTACACAGATTACAGAATGCCACCAGATGTGCATCGGAGATAACTACTTGTGTTCCAGGGAACGATCAAAGCGAAGACTGTTTGAGACATTACTCCTGTGGTGGAAAGTGTGCATGGTGACTGTTGTATTCAATCCCAATGCAATTTCTGTGTTTCATCAACACTCCGATAGTCCACAGATTACAGAATTGCTCCAGATGTGCGTCGGATACTACTATTGGCATTCCAGGGAACGATCAAAGCGTAGACAGTTTGAGACATTTCTCCTGTGGAGGAAAGTGCGCATGGTGACTGTTGTATTCAATACCGATGCAATTTCTGTGTTTTTCGTCAACACTCAGATAGTCCACAGATTACAGAATGCCACCAGATGTGCATCGGAAACTACTACTGGTCTTCCAGGGAACGATCAAAGCGTAGACTGTTTGTGACATTACTCCCGTGTAGGGAAGTGCACATGGTGACTGTTGTATTCTAACTCGATGCAATTTCTGTGTTTCATCAACACTCTGATAGTCCACAGATTACAGAATGCTACCAGATGTGCATCGGAAACTACTAGTTGTCTTCCAGGGAACGATCAAAGCGTGGACTGTTTCAGACATTTTTCCCATGGAGGAAAGTGCGTATTGTGACTGTTGTATTCAATCCCGACGCAATTACTGTGTTTCATCAACACTCTGATGGTCCACAGATTACAGAATGCCTCCAGATGTGCATTGGAAACTACCACTGGTCTTCCAGGGAACGATCAAAGCGTAGACTGTTTGAGACATTACTAACATGGAGGAAAGTTCGCATGGTGACTGTTGTATTCAATACCGATGCAATTACTGTGTTTCATCAAAACTCTGATAGTCCACAGATTACAGAATGCCTCCAAATGTGCATCGAAACTACTACTGGTCTTCCAGGGAACGATCGAACCATAAACTCTTTGACACATTACCCCCATGGAGGAAGGTGCGCATGGTGACTGTTGTATTCAATCCCGATGCAATTTCTGTGTTTCATAAACATTTTGAAGGTCGACAGGTTACAGAATGCCTCCAGATGTGCATCGGAAACTACTACTGGTCTTCCTGGGAACGATCAAAGCGTAGACTGTTAGAGATATTACTCCTATGGAGGAAAGTGCACATGCTGACTGTTGTAATCAATCCCAATGCAATTTCTGCGTTTCATCAACAATTAGTCAGTCCACAGATTTCAGAATGCCTCCAGATGTTCATCGGAAACTACTACTGGTCTTCCAGGGAACAATCAAAGCGTGACTGTTTGAGACATTACTTCCGTGGAGAAAGTGCGCATGGTGACTGTTGTATTCAATCCCGATGCAATTTCTGTGTTTCATCAACACTCAGATAGTCCACAGATTACGGAATGCCTCCAGATGTGCATCGGAAACTACTACTGGTCTTCCAATGAACGATCAAAGCGTAGACTGTTAGGGACATTACTCATATGGAGGAAAGTGCGCATGGTGACTGTTGTATTCAATCCCGATGCAATATCTGTGTTTCGTCAACTCTTTGAAGGTCCACAGATTACAGAACGCCTCCAGATGTGCATCGAAACTACTACTGGTTTTCCAGGGAACGATCAAAGCGTAGACTGTTTGAGACATTACTCCTGTGGAGGAAATTGCGCATGGTGACTGTTGCATTCAATCCCGATGCAATTTCTGTGTTTCATCAACAGTCTGATAGTCCACAGATTACAGAATGCCACCAGATGTGCATCGGAAACTGCTACTGGTCTTCCAGGGAACGATCAAAGCGTTGAGAGTTTGAGACATACCTCCCGTGGAGGAGAGTGCGCTTGGTGACTGTCGAATTCAATCCCGAAGCTATTTCTGTGTTTCATCAACACTCAGATAGTCAACGGATTACAGAATGCCACCAGAATTGCATCGGAAACTACTACTGGTCTTCCAGGGAACGATCAAAGCGTGGACTGCTTCAGACATTTCTCCCATGGAGGAAAGTGTGCATGGTGACTGTGATATTCAATCCCGATGCAATTTCTGTGTTTTATCAACACTCTGATGGTCCACAGATTACAGATTGCCTCCAGATGTGCATCGGAAACTACTACTGGTCTTCCAGGGAACGATCAAAGCGTGGACTGTTTCAGACATTACTCCCATGGAGGAAAGTGCGCATGGTGACTGTTGTATTCAATCCCGATGCAATTTATGTGTTTCATCAACACTCTGATAGTCCACAGATTACAGAATGCCACCAGATGTGCATTGGAAACTACCACTGGTCTTCCAGGGAACGATCAAAGCGTAGACTGTTTGAGACATTACTAACATGGAGGAAAGTGCGCATGGTGACTGTTGTATTCAATCACGATGCAATTACTGTGTTTCATCAACACTCTGATAGTCCACAGATTACAGAATGCCACCAGATGTGCATCGGAAACTACTACTGGTCTTCCAGGGAACGATCAAAGCGTAGACTGTTAGGGACATTACTCATATGGAGGAAAGTGCGCATGGTGACTGTTGTATTCAATCCCGATGCAATATCTGTGTTTCATCAACACTTTGAAGGTCCACAGATTACAGAATGCCTCCATATGTCCATCGGAAGCTACTACTGGTTTTCCATTGAACGATCAAAGCGTAGACTGTTTGAGACATTACTCCTGTGGAGGAAAGTGCGCATGGTAACTGTTGCATTCAATCCCGATGCAATTTCTGTGTTTCATCAACACTCTGATATTCCACAGATTACAGAATGCCACCAGATGTGCATCGGAAACTGCTACTGGTCTTCCAGCTAACGATCAAAGCGTAGACAGTTTGAGACATACCTCCCGTGGAGGAAAGTGCGCATGGTGACTGTCGTATTCAATCCCGATCCAATTTCTGTGTTTCATCAACACTCTGATAGTCCACGGATTACAGAATGCCACCAGAATTGCATCGGAAACTACTACTGGTCTTCCAGGGAACGATCAAAGCGTGGACTGTTTCAGACATTACTCCCATGGAGAAAAGTGCGCATGGTGACTGTTGTATTCAATCCCGATGCAATGTCCGTGGTTCATCAACACTCTGATAGTCCACAGATTAAAGAATGCCTCCAGATGTGAATTGGAAACTACCACTGGTCTTCCAGGGAACGATCAAAGCGTACACTGCTTGAGACATTACTAACATGGAGGAAAGTGCGCATGGTGACTGTTGTATTTAATCATGATGCAATTACTGTGTTTCATCAACACTCTGATAGTCCACAGATTACAGAATGCCACCAGATGTGCATCGGAAACAACTACTGGTTTTCCTGGGAACGATCCAAGCGTAGACTGTTAGAGACATTACTCCCATGGAGGAAAGTGCGCATGGTGACTGTTGTATTCAATCCCGATGCAATTTCTGTGTTTCATCAACACTCTGATAGTCCACAGATTACAGAATGCCTTAAGATGTGCATCGGAAACTACCACTGGTCTTCCAGGGAATGATCAAAGCGTAGACTGTTTGAGACATTACTAACATGGAGGCAAGTGCGAATGCTGACTGTTGTACTCAATCCCGATGTAATTTCGGTGTTTCGTCAACACTCTGATAGTCCACAGATTACAGAATGCCACCAGATGTGCATCGGAAACAACTACTGGTGTTCCAGGGAACGATCAAAGCGTAGACTGTTTGAGACATTATTCCCATGGAGGAAAGTGTGCATGGTGACTGTTGTATTCAATCCCGATGCAATTTCGGTGTTTCATCAACTCTCTGATAGCCCACAGATTACAGAATGCCACCAGATGTGCATCGGAAACTACTACTGGTGTTCCAGGGAACGATCAAGTCGTAGACTGTTTGAGACATTACTCCCATGGAGGAAAGTGCGCATGGTGACTGTTGTATTCAATCCCGATGCAATTTCCTTGTTTCATCAACACTCTGTTAGTCCACAGATTACAGAATGCCTCCAGATGTGAATTTGAAACTACCACTGGTTTCCAGCGAACGATCAAAGCGTAGACTGCTTGAGACATTACTACCATGGAGGAAAGTGCTAATGGTGACTGTTGTATTAAATCCCGATGCAGTTTCTGTGTTTCTTAAACACTCTGATAGTCCACATATTACAGAATGCCACCAGATGTGCATCGGCAACAACTACTTGTGTTCCAGGGAACGATCAAAGCGTAGACTGTTTGACACGTTACTCCCATGGAGGAAGGTGCGCATTGTGACTGTTGTATTCAATGCCGATGCAATTTCTGTGCTTCATCAACACTCTGATAGTCCACAAATTACAGAATGCCTCCAGATCTGCATTGGAAACTACCACTGGTCTTCCAGGGAACGATCAAGGCGTAGACTGTTTGAGATATTACTAACATGGAGGAAAGTGCCCATGGTGACTGTTGTATTCAATACCAATGCAATTTCTGTGTTTCATCAACACTCTGATAGTCCACAGATTACAGAATGCCTCCAGATGTGCATCGGAAACTACTACAGGTCTTCCAGGGACCGATCATACCGTAAACTCTTTGAGACATTACTCCCATGGAGGAAGGTGCGCATGGTGACTGTTGTATTCAATCCCGATGCAATGTCTGTGTTTCATCATCACTCTGATAGTCCACAGATTACAGAATTCCACCAGATGTGCATCGGAAACTACTACTGGTCATCGAGGGGAAGATCAATGCGTAGACCGTTTGAGACATTACTCCTGTGGAGGAAAGTGCGCATGGTGACTGTTGTATTCAATACCGATGCAATTTCTGTGTTTCGTCAACACTCTGGTAGTCCACAGATTACAGAATGCCACCAGATGTGCATCGGAGATAACTACTTGTGTTCCAGGGAACGATCAAAGCGAAGACTGTTTGAGACATTACTCCTGTGGTGGAAAGTGTGCATGGTGACTGTTGTATTCAATCCCAATGCAATTTCTGTGTTTCATCAACACTCCGATAGTCCACAGATTACAGAATTGCTCCAGATGTGCGTCGGATACTACTATTGGCATTCCAGGGAACGATCAAAGCGTAGACAGTTTGAGACATTTCTCCTGTGGAGGAAAGTGCGCATGGTGACTGTTGTATTCAATACCGATGCAATTTCTGTGTTTTTCGTCAACACTCAGATAGTCCACAGATTACAGAATGCCACCAGATGTGCATCGGAAACTACTACTGGTCTTCCAGGGAACGATCAAAGCGTAGACTGTTTGTGACATTACTCCCGTGGAGGGAAGTGCACATGGTGACTGTCGTATTCTAACTCGATGCAATTTCTGTGTTTCATCAACACTCTGATAGTCCACGGATTACAGAATGCTACCAGATGTGCATCGGAAACTACTAGTTGTCTTCCAGGGAACGATCGAAGCGTGGACTGTTTCAGACATTTTTCCCATGGGGGAAAGTGCGTATTGTGACTGTTGTATTCAATCCCGATGCAATTACTGTGTTTCATCAACACTCTGATGGTCCACAGATTACAGAATGCCTCCAGATGTGCATTGGAAACTACCACTGGTCTTCCAGGGAACGATCAAAGCGTAGACTGTTTGAGACATTACTAACATGGAGGAAAGTTCGCATGGTGACTGTTGTATTCAATACCGATGCAATTACTGTGTTTCATCAAAACTCTGATAGTCCACAGATTACAGAATGCCTCCAAATGTGCATCGAAACTACTACTGGTCTTCCAGGGAACGATCGAACCATAAACTCTTTGACACATTACCTCCATGGAGGAAGGTGCGCATGGTGACTGTTGTATTCAATCCCGATGCAATTTCTGTGTTTCATAAACATTTTGAAGGTCGACAGGTTACAGAATGCCTCCAGATGTGCATCGGAAACTACTACTGGTCTTCCTGGGAACGATCAAAGCGTAGACTGTTAGAGATATTACTCCTATGGAGGAAAGTGCACATGGTGACTGTTGTAATCAATCCCAATGCAATTTCTGCGTTTCATCAACAATTAGTCAGTCCACAGATTTCAGAATGCCTCCAGATGTTCATCGGAAACTACTACTGGTCTTCCAGGGAACAATCAAAGCGTGACTGTTTGAGACATTACTTCCGTGGAGAAAGTGCGCATGGTGACTGTTGTATTCAATCCCGATGCAATTTCTGTGTTTCATCAACACTCAGATAGTCTACAGATTACGGAATGCCTCCAGATGTGCATCGGAAACTACTACTGGTCTTCCAATGAACGATCAAAGCGTAGACTGTTAGGGACATTACTCATATGGAGGAAAGTGCGCATGGTGACTGTTGTATTCAATCCCGATGCAATATCTGTGTTTCGTCAACACTTTGAAGGTCCACAGATTACAGAATGCCTCCAGATGTGCATCGAAACTACTACTGGTTTTCCAGGGAACGATCAAAGCGTAGACTGTTTGAGACATTACTCCTGTGGAGGAAATTGCGCATGGTGACTGTTGCATTCAATCCCGATGCAATTTCTGTGTTTCATCAACAGTCTGATAGTCCACAGATTACAGAATGCCACCAGATGTGCATCGGAAACTGCTACTGGTCTTCCAGGGAACGATCAAAGAGTTGACAGTTTGAGACATACCTCCCGTGGAGGAGAGTGCGCTTGGTGACTGTCGAATTCAATCCCGATGCTATTTCTGTGTTTCATCAACACTCAGATAGTCAACGGATTACAGAATATCACCAGAATTGCATCGGAAACTACTACTGGTCTTCCAGGGAACGATCAAAGCGTGGACTGCTTCAGACATTTCTCCCATGAAGGAAAGTGTGCATGGTGACTGTGATATTCAATCCCGATGCAATTTCTGTGTTTTATCAACACTCTGATGGTCCACAGATTACAGATTGCCTCCAGATGTGCATCGGAAACTACTACTGGTCTTCCAGGGAACGATCAAAGCGTGGACTGTTTCAGACATTACTCCCATGGAGGAAAGTGCGCATGGTGACTGTTGTATTCAATCCCGATGCAATTTATGTGTTTCATCAACACTCTGATAGTCCACAGATTACAGATTGCCACCAGATGTGCATTGGAAACTACCACTGGTCTTCCAGGGAACGATCAAAGCGTAGACTGTTTGAGACATTACTAACATGGAGGAAAGTGCGCATGGTGACTGTTGTATTCAATCACGATGCAATTACTGTGTTTCATCAACACTCTGATAGTCCACAGATTACAGAATGCCACCAGATGTGCATCGGAAACTACTACTGGTCTTCCAGGGAACGATCAAAGCGTAGACTGTTAGGGACATTACTCATATGGAGGAAAGTGCGCATGGTGACTGTTGTATTCAATCCCGATGCAATATCTGTGTTTCATCAACACTTTGAAGGTCCACAGATTACAGAATGCCTCCAGATGTCCATCGGAAGCTACTACTGGTTTTCCAGCGAACGATCAAAGCGTAGACTGTTTGAGACATTACTCCTGTGGAGGAAAGTGCGCATGGTAACTGTTGCATTCAATCCCGATGCAATTTCTGTGTTTCATCAACACTCTGATATTCCACAGATTACAGAATGCCACCAGATGTGCATCGGAAACTGCTACTGGTCTTCCAGGGAACGATCAAAGCGTAGACAGTTTGAGACATACCTCCCGTGGAGGAAAGTGCGCATGGTGACTGTCGTATTCAATCCCGATGCAATTTCTGTGTTTCATCAACACTCTGATAGTCCACGGATTACAGAATGCTACCAGAATTGCATCGGAAACTACTACTGGTCTTCCAGGGAACGATCAGAGCGTGGACTGTTTCAGACATTACTCACATGGAGAAAAGTGCGCATGGTGACTGTTGTATTCAATCCCGATGCAATGTCCGTGGTTCATCAACACTCTGATAGTCCACAGATTAAAGAATGCCTCCAGATGTGAATTGGAAACTACCACTGGTCTTCCAGGGAACGATCAAAGCGTACACTGCTTGAGACATTACTAACATGGAGGAAAGTGCGCAAGGTGACTGTTGTATTCAATCACGATGCAATTACTGTGTTTCATCAACACTCTGATAGTCCACAGATTACAGAATGCCACCAGATGTGCATCGGAAACAACTACTGGTTTTCCTGGGAACGATCCAAGCGTAGACTGTTAGAGACATTACTCCCATGGAGGAAAGTGCGCATGGTGACTGTTGTATTCAATCCCGATGCAATTTCTGTGTTTCATCAACACTCTGATAGTCCACAGATTACAGAATGCCTTAAGATGTGCATCGGAAACTACCACTGGTCTTCCAGGGAATGATCAAAGCGTAGACTGTTTGAGACATTACTAACATGGAGGCAAGTGCGAATGCTGACTGTTTTACTCAATCCCGATGCAATTTCGGTGTTTCGTCAACACTCTGATAGTCCACAGATTACAGAATGCCACCAGATGTGCATCGGAAACAACTACTGGTGTTCCAGGGAACGATCAAAGCGTAGACTGTTTGAGACATTATTCCCATGGAGGAAAGTGTGCATGGTGACTGTTGTATTCAATCCCGATGCAATTTCGGTGTTTCATCAACTCTCTGATAGCCCACAGACTACAGAATGCCACCAGATGTGCATCGGAAACTACTACTGGTGTTCCAGGGAACGATCAAGTCGTAGACTGTTTGAGACATTACTCCCATGGAGGAAAGTGCGCATGGTGACTGTTGTATTCAATCCCGATGCAATTTCCTTGTTTCATCAACACTCTGTTAGTCCACAGATTACAGAATGCCTCCAGATGTGAATTGGAAACTACCACTGGTTTCCAGCGAACGATCAAAGCGTAGACTGCTTGAGACATTACTACCATGGAGGAAAGTGCTAATGGTGACTGTTGTATTAAATCCCGATGCAGTTTCTGTGTTTCTTCAACACTCTGATAGTCCACAGATTACAGAATGCCACCAGATGTGCATCGGCAACAACTACTTGTGTTCCAGGGAACGATCAAAGCGTAGACTGTTTGACACGTTACTCCCATGGAGGAAGGTGCGCATGGTGACAGTTGTATTCAATCCCGATGCGATTTCTGTGTTTCATCAACACTCTGGTACTCCACAGATTACAGAATGCCTCCAGATGTGCACTTGAAACAACTACTGGTTTTCCTGGGAACGATCCTAGCGTAGACTGTTAGAGACATTACTCCCATGGAGGAAAGTGCGCATGGTGACTGTTGTATTCAATCCCGATGCAATTACTGTGTTTCATCAACACTCTGATGGTCCACAGATTACAGAATGCCTCCAGATGTGCATTGGAAACTACCACTGGTCTTCCAGGGAACGATCAAAGCGTAGACTGTTTGAGACATTACTAACATGGAGGAAAGTTCGCATGGTGACTGTTGTATTCAATACCGATGCAATTACTGTGTTTCATCAAAACTCTGATAGTCCACAGATTACAGAATGCCTCCAAATGTGCATCGAAACTACTACTGGTCTTCCAGGGAACGATCGAACCATAAACTCTTTGACACATTACCCCCATGGAGGAAGGTGCGCATGGTGACTGTTGTATTCAATCCCGATGCAATTTCTGTGTTTCATCAACATTTTGAAGGTCGACAGGTTACAGAATGCCTCCAGATGTGCATCGGAAACTACTACTGGTCTTCCTGGGAACGATCAAAGCGTAGACTGTTAGAGATATTACTCCTATGGAGGAAAGTGCACATGGTGACTGTTGTAATCAATCCCAATGCAATTTCTGCGTTTCATCAACAATTAGTCGGTCCACAGATTTCAGAATGCCTCCAGATGTTCATCGGAAACTACTACTGGTCTTCCAGGGAACAATCAAAGCGTGACTGTTTGAGACATTACTTCCGTGGAGAAAGTGCGCATGGTGACTGTTGTATTCAATCCCGATGCAATTTCTGTGTTTCATCAACTCTCAGATAGTCCACAGATTACGGAATGCCTCCACATGTGCATCGGAAACTACTACTGGTCTTCCAATGACCGATCAAAGCGTAGACTGTTAGGGACATTACTCATATGGAGGAAAGTGCGCATGGTGACTGTTGTATTCAATCCCGATGCAATATCTGTGTTTCGTCAACACTTTGAAGGTCCACAGATTACAGAATGCCTCCAGATGTGCATCGAAACTACTACTGGTTTTCCAGGGAACGATCAAAGCGTAGACTGTTTGAGACACTACTCCTGTGGAGGAAATTGCGCATGGTGACTGTTGCATTCAATCCCGATGCAATTTCTGTGTTTCATCAACAGTCTGATAGTCCACAGATTACAGAATGCCACCAGATGTGCATCGGAAACTGCTACTGGTCTTCCAGGGAACGATCAAAGCGTTGACAGTTTGAGACATACCTCCCGTGGAGGAGAGTGCGCTTGGTGACTGTCGAATTCAATCCCGATGCTATTTCTGTGTTTCATCAACACTCAGATAGTCAACGGATTACAGAATGCCACCAGAATTGCATCGGAAACTACTACTGGTCTTCCAGGGAACGATCAAAGCGTGGACTGCTTCAGACATTTCTCCCATGGAGGAAAGTGTGCATGGTGACTGTGATATTCAATCCCGATGCAATTTCTGTGTTTTATCAACACTCTGATGGTCCACAGATTACAGATTGCCTCCAGATGTGCATCGGAAACTACTACTGGTCTTCCAGGGAACGATCAAAGCGTGGACTGTTTCAGACATTACTCCCATGGAGGAAAGTGCGCATGGTGACTGTTGTATTCAATCTCGATGCAATTTATGTGTTTCATCAACACTCTGATAGTCCACAGATTACAGAATGCCACCAGATGTGCGTTGGAAACTACCACTGGTCTTCCAGGGAACGATCAAAGCGTAGACTGTTTGAGACATTACTAACATGGAGGAAAGTGCGCATGGTGACTGTTGTATTCAATCACGATGCAATAACTGTGTTTCATCAACACTCTGATAGTCCACAGAATACAGAATGCCTCCAGATGTGCATCGGAAACTACTACTGGTCTTCCAGGGAACGATCAAAGCGTAGAATGTTAGGGACATTACTCATATGGAGGAAAGTGCGCATGGTGACTGTTGTATTCAATCCCGATGCAATATCTGTGTTTCATCAACACTTTGAATGTCCACAGATTACAGAATGCCTCCAGATGTCCATCGGAAGCTACTACTGGTTTTCCAGTGAACGATCAAAGCGTAGACTGTTTGAGAGATTACTCCTGTGGAGGAAAGTGCGCATGGTAACTGTTGCATTCAATCCCGATGCAATTTCTGTGTTTCATCAACACTCTGATAGTCCACGGATTACAGAATGCCACCAGAATTGCATCGAAAACTACTACTGGTCTTCCAGGGAACGATCAAAGCGTGGACTGTTTCAGACATTACTCCCATGGAGAAAAGTGCGCATGGTGACTGTTGTATTCAATCCCGATGCAATGTCCGTGTTTCATCAACACTCTGATAGTTCACAGATTAAAGAATGCCACCAGATGTGAATTGGAAACTACCACAGGTTTTCCAGGGAACGATCAAAGCGTACACTGCTTGAGACATTACTAACATGGAGGAAAGTGCGCATGGTGACTGTTGTATTCAATCACGATGTAATTACTGTGTTTCATCAACACTCTGATAGTCCACAGATTACAGAATGCCACCAGATGTGCATCGGAAACAACTACTGGTTTTCCTGGGAACGATCCAAGCGTAGACTGTTAGAGACATTACTCCCATGGAGGAAAGTGCGCATGGTGACTGTTGTATTCAATCCCGATGCAATTTCTGTGTTTCATCAACACTCTGATAGTCCACAGATTACAGAATGCCTTAAGATGTGCATCGGAAACTACCACTGGTCTTCCAGGGAATGATCAAAGCGTAGACTGTTTGGGACATTACTAACATGGAGGCAAGTGCGAATGCTGACTGTTGTACTCAATCCCGATGCAATTTCTGTGTTTCGTCAACACTCTGATAGTCCACAGATTACAGAATGCCACCAGATGTGCATCGGAAACAACTACTGGTGTTCCAGGGAACGATCAAAGCGTAGACTGTTTGAGACATTATTCCAATGGAGGAAAGTGTGCATAGTGACTGTTGTATTCAATCCCGATGCAATTTCGGTGTTTCATCAACTCTCTGATAGCCCACAGATTACAGAATGCCACCAGATGTGCATCGGAAACTACTACTGGTCTTCCAGGGAACGATCAAGTCGTAGACTGTTTGAGACATTACTCCCATGGAGGAAAGTGCGCATGGTGACTGTTGTATTCAATACCGATGCAATTTCTGTGTTTTTCGTCAACACTCTGATAGTCCACAGATTACAGAATGCCACCAGATGTGCATCGGAAACAACTACTTGTGTTCCAGTGAACGATTAAAGCGTAGACTGTTTGAGACATTACTCCTGTGGTGGAAAGTGTGCATGGTTTACAGTTGTATTCAATCCCAATGCAATTTCAGTGTTTCATCAACACTCTGATATTCCACAGATTACAGAATGCCACCAGATGTGCAACGGAAACTACTACTGGTCTTCCAGGGAACGATCAAAGCGTAGACTGTTTGAGACATTACTCCCGTGGAGGGAAGTGCACATGGTGACTGTTGTATTCTAGCTCGATGCAATTTCTGTGTTTCATCAACACTCTGATAGTCCACAGATTACAGAATGCTACCAGATGTGCATCGGAAACTACTAGTGGTCTTCCAGGGAACGTTCAATGCGTGGACTGTTTCAGACATGTTTCCCATGGAGGAAAGTGCGTATTGTGACCGTTGTATTCAATCCCGATGCAATTTCTGTGTTTCATCAACACTCTGATGGTCCACAGATTACAGAATGCCTCCAGATGTGCATTGGAAACTACCACTGGTCTTCCAGGGAACGATCAAAGCGTAGACTGTTTGAGACATTACTAACATGGAGGAAAGTTTGCATGGTGACTGTTGTATTCAATACCGATGCAATTACTGTGTTTCATCAAAACTCTGATAGTCCACAGATTACAGAATGCCTCCAAATGTGCATCGAAACTACTACTGGTCTTCCAGGGAACGATCGAACCATAAACTCTTTGAGACATTACCCCCATGAAGGAAGGTGCGCATGGTGACTGTTGTATTCAATCCCGATGCAATTTTTGTGTTTCATGACACTCTGATACTCCACAGATTACAGAATGGCTGTAGATGTGCATCGGAAACTGCTACTGGTCTTCCTGGGAACGATCAAAGCGTAGACTGTTAGAGATATTACTCCTATGGAGGAAAGTGCACATGGTGACTGTTGTAATCAATCCCAATGCAATTTCTGCCTTTCATCAACAATTAGTCAGTCCACAGATTTCAGAATGCCTCCAGATGTTCATCGGAAACTACGACTGGATTTCCAGGGAACAATCAAAGCATGACTGTTTGAGACATTACATCCGTGGAGAAAGTGCGCATGGTAACTGTTGCATTCAATCCCGATGCAATTTCTGTGTTTCATCAACACTCTGATATTCCACAGATTACAGAATGCCACCAGATGTGCATCGGAAAATGCTACTGGTCTTCCAGGGAACGATCAAAGCGTAGACAGTTTGAGACATACCTCCCGTGGAGGAAAGTGCGCATGGTGACTGTCGTATTCAATCCCGATGCAATTTCTGTGTTTCATCAACACTCTGATAGTCCACGGATTACAGAAAGCCACCAGAATTGCATCGGAAACTACTACTGGTCTTCCAGGGAACGATCAAAGCGTGGACTGTTTCAGACATTACTCCCATGGAGGAAAGTGCGCATGGTGACTGTTGCATTCAATCCCGATGCAATGTCCGTGTTTCATCAACACTCTGATAGTCCACAGATTAAAGAATGCCTCCAGATGTGAATTGGAAACTACCACTGGTCTTCCAGGGAACGATCAAAGCGTACACTGCTTGAGACATTACTAACATGGGGGAAAGTGCGCATGGTGACTGTTGTATTCAATCACGATGCAATTACTGGGTTTCATCAACACTCTGATAGTCCACAGATTTCAGAATGCCACCAGATGTGCATCGGAAACAACTACTGGTTTACCTGAGAACGATCCAAGCGTAGACTGTTAGAGACATTACTCCCATGGAGGAAAGTGCGCATGGTGACTGTTGTATTCAATCCCGATGCAATTTCTGTGTTTCATCAACACTCTGATAGTCCACAGGTTACAGAATGCCTCAAGATGTGCATCGGAAACTACCACTGGTCTTCCAGGGAACGATCAAAGCGTACACTGCTTGAGACATTACTAACATGGAGGAAAGTGCGCATGGTGACTGTTGTATTCAATCACGATGCAATTACTGTGTTTCATCAACACTCTGATAGTCCACAGATTACAAAATGCCACCAGATGTGCATCGGAAACTACTACTGGTGTTCCAGGGAACGATCAAGTCGTAGACTGTTTGAGACATTACTCCCATGGAGGAAAGTGCGCATGGTGACTGTTGTATTCAATCCCGATGCAATTTCCTTGTTTCATCAACACTCTGTTAGTCCACAGATTACAGAATGCCTCCAGATGTGAATTGGAAACTACCACTGGTTTCCAGCGAACGATCAGAGCGTAGACTGCTTGAGACATTACTACCATGGAGGAAAGTGCTAATGGTGACTGTTGTATTAAATCCCGATGCAGTTTCTGTGTTTCTTCAACACTCTGATAGTCCACAGATTACAGAATGCCACCAGATGTGCATCGGCAACAACTACTTGTGTTCCAGGGAACGATCAAAGCGTAGACTGTTTGAGACATTACTCCTGTGGAGGAATGTGCGCATGGTAACTGTTGCATTCAATCCCGATGCAATTTCTGTGTTTCATCAACACTCTGATATTCCACAGATTACAGAATGCCACCAGATGTGCATCGGAAACTGCTACTGGTCTTCCAGGGAACGATCAAAGCGTAGACAGTTTGAGACATACCTCCCGTGGAGGAAAGTACGCATGGTGACTGTCGTATTCAATCCCGATGCAATTTCTGTGTTTCATCAACACTCTGATAGTCCACGGATTACAGAATGCCACCAGAATTGCATCGGAAACTACTACTGGTCTTCCAGGGAACGATCAGAGCGTGGACTGTTTCAGACATTACTCCCATGGAGAAAAGTGCGCATGGTGACTGTTGTATTCAATCCCGATGCAATGTCCGTGGTTCATCAACACTCTGATAGTCCACAGATTAAAGAATGCCTCCAGATGTGAATTGGAAACTACCACTGGTCTTCCAGGGAACGATCAAAGCGTACACTGCTTGAGACATTACTAACATGGAGGAAAGTGCGCATGGTGACTGTTGCATTCAATCCCGATGCAATGTCCGTGTTTCATCAACACTCTGATAGTCCACAGATTAAAGAATGCCTCCAGATGTGAATTGGAAACTACCACTGGTCTTCCAGGGAACGATCAAAGCGTACACTGCTTGAGACATTACTCCCATGGAGGAAAGTGCGCATGGTGACTGTTGTATTCAATCCCGATGCAATTTCTGTGTTTCATCAACACTCTGATAGTCCACAGATTACAGAATGCCTTAAGATGTGCATCGGAAACTACCACTGGTCTTCCAGGGAATGATCAAAGCGTAGACTGTTTGAGACATTACTAACATGGAGGCAAGTGCGAATGCTGACTGTTTTACTCAATCCCGATGCAATTTCGGTGTTTCGTCAACACTCTGATAGTCCACAGATTACAGAATGCCACCAGATGTGCATCGGAAACAACTACTGGTGTTTCAGGGAACGATCAAAGCGTAGACTGTTTGAGACATTATTCCCATGGAGGAAAGTGTGCATGGTGACTGTTGTATTCAATCCCGATGCAATTTCGGTGTTTCATCAACTCTCTGATAGCCCACAGATTACAGAATGCCACCAGATGTGCATCGGAAACTACTACTGGTGTTCCAGGGAACGATCAAGTCGTAGACTGTTTGAGACATTACTCCCATGGAGGAAAGTGCGCATGGTGACTGTTGTATTCAATCCCGATGCAATTTCCTTGTTTCATCAACACTCTGTTAGTCCACAGATTACAGAATGCCTCCAGATGTGAATTGGAAACTACCACTGGTTTCCAGCGAACGATCAAAGCGTAGACTGCTTGAGACATTACTACCATGGAGGAAAGTGCTAATGGTGACTGTTGTATTAAATCCCGATGCAGTTTCTGTGTTTCTTCAACACTCTGATAGTCCACAGATTACAGAATGCCACCAGATGTGCATCGGCAACAACTACTTGTGTTCCAGGGAACGATCAAAGCGTAGACTGTTTGACACGTTACTCCCATGGAGGAAGGTGCGCATGGTGACTGTTGTATTCAATCCCGATGCGATTTCTGTGTTTCATCAACACTCTGGTACTCCACAGATTACAGAATGCCTCCAGATGTGCATTTGAAACAACTACTGGTTTTCCTGGGAACGATCCTAGCGTAGACTGTTAGAGACATTACTCCCATGGAGGAAAGTGCGCATGGTGACTGTTGTATTCAATCCCGATGCAATTACTGTGTTTCATCAACACTCTGATGGTCCACAGATTACAGAATGCCTCCAGATGTGCATTGGAAACTACCACTGGTCTTCCAGGGAACGATCAAAGCGTAGACTGTTTGAGACATTACTAACATGGAGGAAAGTTCGCATGGTGACTGTTGTATTCAATACCGATGCAATTACTGTGTTTCATCAAAACTCTGATAGTCCACAGATTACAGAATGCCTCCAAATGTGCATCGAAACTACTACTGGTCTTCCAGGGAACGATCGAACCATAAACTCTTTGACACATTACCCCCATGGAGGAAGGTGCGCATGGTGACTGTTGTATTCAATCCCGATGCAATTTCTGTGTTTCATCAACATTTTGAAGGTCGACAGGTTACAGAATGCCTCCAGATGTGCATCGGAAACTACTACTGGTCTTCCTGGGAACGATCAAAGCGTAGACTGTTAGAGATATTACTCCTATGGAGGAAAGTGCACATGGTGACTGTTGTAATCAATCCCAATGCAATTTCTGCGTTTCATCAACAATTAGTCAGTCCACAGATTTCAGAATGCCTCCAGATGTTCATCGGAAACTACTACTGGTCTTCCAGGGAACAATCAAAGCGTGACTGTTTGAGACACTACTCCTGTGGAGGAAATTGCGCATGGTGACTGTTGCATTCAATCCCGATGCAATTTCTGTGTTTCATCAACAGTCTGATAGTCCACAGATTACAGAATGCCACCAGATGTGCATCGGAAACTGCTACTGGTCTTCCAGGGAACGATCAAAGCGTTGACAGTTTGAGACATACCTCCCGTGGAGGAGAGTGCGCTTGGTGACTGTCGAATTCAATCCCGATGCTATTTCTGTGTTTCATCAACACTCAGATAGTCAACGGATTACAGAATGCCACCAGAATTGCATCGGAAACTACTACTGGTCTTCCAGGGAACGATCAAAGCGTGGACTGCTTCAGACATTTCTCCCATGGAGGAAAGTGTGCATGGTGACTGTGATATTCAATCCCGATGCAATTTCTGTGTTTTATCAACACTCTGATGGTCCACAGATTACAGATTGCCTCCAGATGTGCATCGGAAACTACTACTGGTCTTCCAGGGAACGATCAAAGCGTGGACTGTTTCAGACATTACTCCCATGGAGGAAAGTGCGCATGGTGACTGTTGTATTCAATCCCGATGCAATTTATGTGTTTCATCAACACTCTGATAGTCCACAGATTACAGAATGCCACCAGATGTGCGTTGGAAACTACCACTGGTCTTCCAGGGAACGATCAAAGCGTAGACTGTTTGAGACATTACTAACATGGAGGAAAGTGCGCATGGTGACTGTTGTATTCAATCCCGATGCAATTTCTGTGTTTCATCAACTCTCAGATAGTCCACAGATTACGGAATGCCTCCAGATGTGCATCGGAAACTACTACTGGTCTTCCAATGACCGATCAAAGCGTAGACTGTTAGGCACATTACTCATATGGAGGAAAGTGCGCATGGTGACTGTTGTATTCAATCCCGATGCAATATCTGTGTTTCGTCATCACTTTGAAGGTCCACAGATTACAGAATGCCTCCAGATGTGCATCGAAACTACTACTGGTTTTCCAGGGAACGATCAAAGCGTAGACTGTTTGAGACACTACTCCTGTGGAGGAAATTGCGCATGGTGACTGTTGCATTCAATCCCGATGCAATTTCTGTGTTTCATCAACAGTCTGATAGTCCACAGATTACAGAATGCCACCAGATGTGCATCGGAAACTGCTACTGGTCTTCCAGGGAACGATCAAAGCTTTGACAGTTTGAGACATACCTCCCGTGGAGGAGAGTGCGCTTGGTGACTGTCGAATTCAATCCCGATGCTATTTCTGTGTTTCATCAACACTCAGATAGTCAACGGATTACAGAATGCCACCAGAATTGCATCGGAAACTACTACTGGTCTTCCAGGGAACGATCAAAGCGTGGACTGCTTCAGACATTTCTCCCATGGAGGAAAGTGTGCATGGTGACTGTGATATTCAATCCCGATGCAATTTCTGTGTTTTATCAACACTCTAATGGTCCACAGATTACAGATTGCCTCCAGATGTGCATCGGAAACTACTACTGGTCTTCCAGGGAACGATCAAAGCGTGGACTGTTTCAGACATTACTCCCATGGAGGAAAGTGCGCATGGTGACTGTTGTATTCAATCCCGATGCAATTTATGTGTTTCATCAACACTCTGATAGTCCACAGATTACAGAATGCCACCAGATGTGCGTTGGAAACTACCACTGGTCTTCCAGGGAACGATCAAAGCGTAGACTGTTTGAGACATTACTAACATGGAGGAAAGTGCGCATGGTGACTGTTGTATTCAATCACGATGCAATAACTGTGTTTCATCAACACTCTGATAGTCCACAGATTACAGAATGCCTCCAGATGTGCATCGGAAACTACTACTGGTCTTCCAGGGAACGATCAAATCGTAGAATGTTAGGGACATTACTCATATGGAGGAAAGTGCGCATGGTGACTGTTGTATTCAATCCCGATGCAATATCTGTGTTTCATCAACACTTTGAAGGTCCACAGATTACAGAATGCCTCCAGATGTCCATCGGAAGCTACTACTGGTTTTCCAGTGAACGATCAAAGCGTAGACTGTTTGAGAGATTACTCCTGTGGAGGAAAGTGCGCATGGTAACTGTTGCATTCAATCCCGATGCAATTTCTGTGTTTCATCAACACTCCGATATTCCACAGATTACAGAATGCCACCAGATGTGCATCGGAAACTGCTACTGGTCTTCCAGGGAACGATCAAAGCGTAGACAGTTTAAGACATACCTCCCGTGGAGGAAAGTGCGCTTGGTGACTGTCGTATTCAATCCCGATGCAATTTCTGTGTTTCATCAACACTCTGATAGTCCACGGATTACAGAATGCCACCAGAATTGCATCGGAAACTACTACTGGTCTTCCAGGGAACGATCAAAGCGTGGACTGTTTCAGACATTACTCCCATGGAGAAAAGTGCGCATGGTGACTGTTGTATTCAATCCCGATGCAATGTCCGTGTGTCATCAACACTCTGATAATCCACAGATTAAAGAATGCCTCCAGATTTGAATTGGAAACTACCACAGGTTTTCCAGGGAACGAACAAAGCGTACACTGCTTGAGACATTACTAACATGGAGGAAAGTGCGCATGGTGACTGTTGTATTCAATCACGATGTAACTACTGTGTTTCATCAACACTCTGATAGTCCACAGATTACAGAATGCCACCAGATGTGCATCGGAAACAACTACTGGTTTTCCTGGGAACGATCCAAGCGTAGACTGTTAGAGACATTACTCCCATGGAGGAAAGTGCGCATGGTGACTGTTGTATTCAATCCCGATGCAATTTCGGTGTTTCATCAACTCTCTGATAGCCCACAGATTACAGAATGCCACCAGATGTGCATCGGAAACTACTACTGGTCTTCCAGGGAACGATCAAGTCGTAGACTGTTTGAGACATTACTCCCATGGAGGAAAGTGCGCATGGTGACTGTTGTATTCAATACCGATGCAATTTCTGTGTTTTTCGTCAACACTCTGATAGTCCACAGATTACAGAATGCCACCAGATGTGCATCGGAAACAACTACTTGTGTTCCAGTGAACGATTAAAGCGTAGACTGTTTGAGACATTACTCCTGTGGTGGAAAGTGTGCATGGTTTACAGTTGTATTCAATCCCAATGCAATTTCAGTGTTTCATCAACACTCTGATAGTCCACAGATTACAGAATGCCACCAGATGTGCATCGGAAACTACTACTGGTCTTCCAGGGAACGATCAAAGCGTAGACTGTTTGAGACATTACTCCCGTGGAGGGAAGTGCACATGGTGACTGTTGTATTCTAACTCGATGCAATTTCTGTGTTTCATCAACACTCTGATAGTCCACAGATTACAGAATGCTACCAGATGTGCATCGGAAACTACTAGTGGTCTTCCAGGGAACGTTCAATGCGTGGACTGTTTCAGACATTTTTCCCATGGAGGAAAGTGCGTATTGTGACCGTTGTATTCAATCCCGATGCAATTTCTGTGTTTCATCAACACTCTGATGGTCCACAGATTACAGAATACCTCCAGATGTGCATTGGAAACTACCACTGGTCTTCCAGGGAACGATCAAAGCTTAGACTGTTTGAGACATTACTAACATGGAGGAAAGTTCGCATGGTGACTATTGTATTCAATACCGATGCAATTACTGTGTTTCATCAAAACTCTGATAGTCCACAGATTACAGAATGCCTCCAAATGTGCATCGAAACTACTACTGGTCTTCCAGGGAACGATCGAACCATAAACTCTTTGACACATTACCCCCATGGAGGAACATGCGCATGGTTACTGTTGTATTCAACCCCGATGCAATTTCTGTGTTTCATCAACATTTTGAAGGTCGACAGGTTACAGAATGCCTCCAGATGTGCATCGGAAACTACTACTGGTCTTCCTGGGAACGATCAAAGCGTAGACTGTTAGAGATATTACTCCTATGGAGGAAAGTGCACATGGTGACTGTTGTAATCAATCCCAATGCAATTTCTGCCTTTCATCAACAATTAGTCAGTCCACAGATTTCAGAATGCCTCCAGATGTTCATCGGAAACTACGACTGGATTTCCAGGGAACAATCAAAGCGTGACTGTTTGAGACATTACATCCGTGGAGAAAGTGCGCATGGTAACTGTTGCATTCAATCCCGATGCAATTTCTGTGTTTCATCAACACTCTGATATTCCACAGATTACAGAATGCCACCAGATGTGCATCGGAAAATGCTACTGGTCTTCCAGGGAACGATCAAAGCGTAGACAGTTTGAGACATACCTCCCGTGGAGGAAAGTGCGCATGGTGACTGTCGTATTCAATCCCGATGCAATTTCTGTGTTTCATCAACACTCTGATAGTCCACGGATTACAGAAAGCCACCAGAATTGCATCGGAAACTACTACTGGTCTTCCAGGGAACGATCAAAGCGTGGACTGTTTCAGACATTACTCCCATGGAGGAAAGTGCGCATGGTGACTGTTGCATTCAATCCCGATGCAATGTCCGTGTTTCATCAACACTCTGATAGTCCACAGATTAAAGAATGCCTCCAGATGTGAATTGGAAACTACCACTGGTCTTCCAGGGAACGATCAAAGCGTACACTGCTTGAGACATTACTAACATGGGGGAAAGTGCGCATGGTGACTGTTGTATTCAATCACGATGCAATTACTGGGTTTCATCAACACTCTGATAGTCCACAGATTTCAGAATGCCACCAGATGTGCATCGGAAACAACTACTGGTTTACCTGAGAACGATCCAAGCGTAGACTGTTAGAGACATTACTCCCATGGAGGAAAGTGCGCATGGTGACTGTTGTATTCAATCCCGATGCAATTTCTGTGTTTCATCAACACTCTGATAGTCCACAGGTTACAGAATGCCTCAAGATGTGCATCGGAAACTACCACTGGTCTTCCAGGGAACGATCAAAGCGTACACTGCTTGAGACATTACTAACATGGAGGAAAGTGCGCATGGTGACTGTTGTATTCAATCACGATGCAATTACTGTGTTTCATCAACACTCTGATAGTCCACAGATTACAAAATGCCACCAGATGTGCATCGGAAACTACTACTGGTGTTCCAGGGAACGATCAAGTCGTAGACTGTTTGAGACATTACTCCCATGGAGGAAAGTGCGCATGGTGACTGTTGTATTCAATCCCGATGCAATTTCCTTGTTTCATCAACACTCTGTTAGTCCACAGATTACAGAATGCCTCCAGATGTGAATTGGAAACTACCACTGGTTTCCAGCGAACGATCAAAGCGTAGACTGCTTGAGACATTACTACCATGGAGGAAAGTGCTAATGGTGACTGTTGTATTAAATCCCGATGCAGTTTCTGTGTTTCTTCAACACTCTGATAGTCCACAGATTACAGAATGCCACCAGATGTGCATTGGCAACAACTACTTGTGTTCCAGGGAACGATCAAAGCGTAGACTGTTTGAGACATTACTCCTGTGGAGGAATGTGCGCATGGTAACTGTTGCATTCAATCCCGATGCAATTTCTGTGTTTCATCAACACTCTGATATTCCACAGATTACAGAATGCCACCAGATGTGCATCGGAAACTGCTACTGGTCTTCCAGGGAACGATCAAAGCGTAGACAGTTTGAGACATACCTCCCGTGGAGGAAAGTGCGCATGGTGACTGTCGTATTCAATCCCGATGCAATTTCTGTGTTTCATCAACACTCTGATAGTCCACGGATTACAGAATGCCACCAGAATTGCATCGGAAACTACTACTGGTCTTCCAGGGAACGATCAGAGCGTGGACTGTTTCAGACATTACTCCCATGGAGAAAAGTGCGCATGGTGACTGTTGTATTCAATCCCGATGCAATGTCCGTGGTTCATCAACACTCTGATAGTCCACAGATTAAAGAATGCCTCCAGATGTGAATTGGAAACTACCACTGGTCTTCCAGGGAACGATCAAAGCGTACACAGCTTGAGACATTACTAACATGGAGGAAAGTGCGCATGGTGACTGTTGCATTCAATCCCGATGCAATGTCCGTGTTTCATCAACACTCTGATAGTCCACAGATTAAAGAATGCCTCCAGATGTGAATTGGAAACTACCACTGGTCTTCCAGGGAACGATCAAAGCGTACACTGCTTGAGACATTACTCCCATGGAGGAAAGTGCGCATGGTGACTGTTGTATTCAATCCCGATGCAATTTCTGTGTTTCATCAACACTCTGATAGTCCACAGATTACAGAATGCCTTAAGATGTGCATCGGAAACTACCACTGGTCTTCCAGGGAATGATCAAAGCGTAGACTGTTTGAGACATTACTAACATGGAGGCAAGTGCGAATGCTGACTGTTTTACTCAATCCCGATGCAATTTCGGTGTTTCGTCAACACTCTGATAGTCCACAGATTACAGAATGCCACCAGATGTGCATCGGAAACAACTACTGGTGTTTCAGGGAACGATCAAAGCGTAGACTGTTTGAGACATTATTCCCATGGAGGAAAGTGTGCATGGTGACTGTTGTATTCAATCCCGATGCAATTTCGGTGTTTCATCAACTCTCTGATAGCCCACAGATTACAGAATGCCACCAGATGTGCATCGGAAACTACTACTGGTGTTCCAGGGAACGATCAAGTCGTAGACTGTTTGAGACATTACTCCCATGGAGGAAAGTGCGCATGGTGACTGTTGTATTCAATCCCGATGCAATTTCCTTGTTTCATCAACACTCTGTTAGTCCACAGATTACAGAATGCCTCCAGATGTGAATTGGAAACTACCACTGGTTTCCAGCGAACGATCAAAGCGTAGACTGCTTGAGACATTACTACCATGGAGGAAAGTGCTAATGGTGACTGTTGTATTAAATCCCGATGCAGTTTCTGTGTTTCTTCAACACTCTGATAGTCCACAGATTACAGAATGCCACCAGATGTGCATCGGCAACAACTACTTGTGTTCCAGGGAACGATCAAAGCGTAGACTGTTTGACACGTTACTCCCATGGAGGAAGGTGCGCATGGTGACTGTTGTATTCAATCCCGATGCGATTTCTGTGTTTCATCAACACTCTGGTACTCCACAGATTACAGAATGCCTCCAGATGTGCATTTGAAACAACTACTGGTTCTCCTGGGAACGATCCTAGCGTAGACTGTTAGAGACATTACTCCCATGGAGGAAAGTGCGCATGGTGACTGTTGTATTCAATCCCGATGCAATTACTGTGTTTCATCAACACTCTGATGGTCCACAGATTACAGAATGCCTCCAGATGTGCATTGGAAACTACCACTGGTCTTCCAGGGAACGATCAAAGCGTAGACTGTTTGAGACATTACTAACATGGAGGAAAGTTCGCATGGTGACTGTTGTATTCAATACCGATGCAATTACTGTGTTTCATCAAAACTCTGATAGTCCACAGATTACAGAATGCCTCCAAATGTGCATCGAAACTACTACTGGTCTTCCAGGGAACGATCGAACCATAAACTCTTTGACACATTACCCCCATGGAGGAAGGTGCGCATGGTGACTGTTGTATTCAATCCCGATGCAATTTCTGTGTTTCATCAACATTTTGAAGGTCGACAGGTTACAGAATGCCTCCAGATGTGCATCGGAAACTACTACTGGTCTTCCTGGGAACGATCAAAGCGTAGACTGTTAGAGATATTACTCCTATGGAGGAAAGTGCACATGGTGACTGTTGTAATCAATCCCAATGCAATTTCTGCGTTTCATCAACAATTAGTCAGTCCACAGATTTCAGAATGCCTCCAGATGTTCATCGGAAACTACTACTGGTCTTCCAGGGAACAATCAAAGCGTGACTGTTTGAGACACTACTCCTGTGGAGGAAATTGCGCATGGTGACTGTTGCATTCAATCCCGATGCAATTTCTGTGTTTCATCAACAGTCTGATAGTCCACAGATTACAGAATGCCACCAGATGTGCATCGGAAACTGCTACTGGTCTTCCAGGGAACGATCAAAGCGTTGACAGTTTGAGACATACCTCCCGTGGAGGAGAGTGCGCTTGGTGACTGTCGAATTCAATCCCGATGCTATTTCTGTGTTTCATCAACACTCAGATAGTCAACGGATTACAGAATGCCACCAGAATTGCATCGGAAACTACTACTGGTCTTCCAGGGAACGATCAAAGCGTGGACTGCTTCAGACATTTCTCCCATGGAGGAAAGTGTGCATGGTGACTGTGATATTCAATCCCGATGCAATTTCTGTGTTTTATCAACACTCTGATGGTCCACAGATTACAGATTGCCTCCAGATGTGCATCGGAAACTACTACTGGTCTTCCAGGGAACGATCAAAGCGTGGACTGTTTCAGACATTACTCCCATGGAGGAAAGTGCGCATGGTGACTGTTGTATTCAATCCCGATGCAATTTATGTGTTTCATCAACACTCTGATAGTCCACAGATTACAGAATGCCACCAGATGTGCGTTGGAAACTACCACTGGTCTTCCAGGGAACGATCAAAGCGTAGACTGTTTGAGACATTACTAACATGGAGGAAAGTGCGCATGGTGACTGTTGTATTCAATCCCGATGCAATTTCTGTGTTTCATCAACTCTCAGATAGTCCACAGATTACGGAATGCCTCCAGATGTGCATCGGAAACTACTACTGGTCTTCCAATGACCGATCAAAGCGTAGACTGTTAGGCACATTACTCATATGGAGGAAAGTGCGCATGGTGACTGTTGTATTCAATCCCGATGCAATATCTGTGTTTCGTCATCACTTTGAAGGTCCACAGATTACAGAATGCCTCCAGATGTGCATCGAAACTACTACTGGTTTTCCAGGGAACGATCAAAGCGTAGACTGTTTGAGACACTACTCCTGTGGAGGAAATTGCGCATGGTGACTGTTGCATTCAATCCCGATGCAATTTCTGTGTTTCATCAACAGTCTGATAGTCCACAGATTACAGAATGCCACCAGATGTGCATCGGAAACTGCTACTGGTCTTCCAGGGAACGATCAAAGCGTTGACAGTTTGAGACATACCTCCCGTGGAGGAGAGTGCGCTTGGTGACTGTCGAATTCAATCCCGATGCTATTTCTGTGTTTCATCAACACTCAGATAGTCAACGGATTACAGAATGCCACCAGAATTGCATCGGAAACTACTACTGGTCTTCCAGGGAACGATCAAAGCGTGGACTGCTTCAGACATTTCTCCCATGGAGGAAAGTGTGCATGGTGACTGTGATATTCAATCCCGATGCAATTTCTGTGTTTTATCAACACTCTAATGGTCCACAGATTACAGATTGCCTCCAGATGTGCATCGGAAACTACTACTGGTCTTCCAGGGAACGATCAAAGCGTGGACTGTTTCAGACATTACTCCCATGGAGGAAAGTGCGCATGGTGACTGTTGTATTCAATCCCGATGCAATTTATGTGTTTCATCAACACTCTGATAGTCCACAGATTACAGAATGCCACCAGATGTGCGTTGGAAACTACCACTGGTCTTCCAGGGAACGATCAAAGCGTAGACTGTTTGAGACATTACTAACATGGAGGAAAGTGCGCATGGTGACTGTTGTATTCAATCACGATGCAATAACTGTGTTTCATCAACACTCTGATAGTCCACAGATTACAGAATGCCTCCAGATGTGCATCGGAAACTACTACTGGTCTTCCAGGGAACGATCAAATCGTAGAATGTTAGGGACATTACTCATATGGAGGAAAGTGCGCATGGTGACTGTTGTATTCAATCCCGATGCAATATCTGTGTTTCATCAACACTTTGAAGGTCCACAGATTACAGAATGCCTCCAGATGTCCATCGGAAGCTACTACTGGTTTTCCAGTGAACGATCAAAGCGTAGACTGTTTGAGAGATTACTCCTGTGGAGGAAAGTGCGCATGGTAACTGTTGCATTCAATCCCGATGCAATTTCTGTGTTTCATCAACACTCCGATATTCCACAGATTACAGAATGCCACCAGATGTGCATCGGAAACTGCTACTGGTCTTCCAGGGAACGATCAAAGCGTAGACAGTTTGAGACATACCTCCCGTGGAGGAAAGTGCGCTTGGTGACTGTCGTATTCAATCCCGATGCAATTTCTGTGTTTCATCAACACTCTGATAGTCCACGGATTACAGAATGCCACCAGAATTGCATCGGAAACTACTACTGGTCTTCCAGGGAACGATCAAAGCGTGGACTGTTTCAGACATTACTCCCATGGAGAAAAGTGCGCATGGTGACTGTTGTATTCAATCCCGATGCAATGTCCTTGTGTCATCAACACTCTGATAATCCACAGATTAAAGAATGCCTCCAGATTTGAATTGGAAACTACCACAGGTTTTCCAGGGAACGATCAAAGCGTACACTGCTTGAGACATTACTAACATGGAGGAAAGTGCGCATGGTGACTGTTGTATTCAATCACGATGTAACTACTGTGTTTCATCAACACTCTGATAGTCCACAGATTACAGAATGCCACCAGATGTGCATCGGAAACAACTACTGGTTTTCCTGGGAACGATCCAAGCGTAGACTGTTAGAGACATTACTCCCATGGAGGAAAGTGCGCATGGTGACTGTTGTATTCAATCCCGATGCAATTTCGGTGTTTCATCAACTCTCTGATAGCCCACAGATTACAGAATGCCACAAGATGTGCATCGGAAACTACTACTGGTCTTCCAGGGAACGATCAAGTCGTAGACTGTTTGAGACATTACTCCCATGGAGGAAAGTGCGCATGGTGACTGTTGTATTCAATACCGATGCAATTTCTGTGTTTTTCGTCAACACTCTGATAGTCCACAGATTACAGAATGCCACCAGATGTGCATCGGAAACAACTACTTGTGTTCCAGTGAACGAATAAAGCGTAGACTGTTTGAGACATTACTCCTGTGGTGGAAAGTGTGCATGGTTTACAGTTGTATTCAATCCCAATGCAATTTCAGTGTTTCATCAACACTCTGATAGTCCACAGATTACAGAATGCCACCAGATGTGCATCGGAAACTACTACTGGTCTTCCAGGGAACGATCAAAGCGTAGACTGTTTGAGACATTACTCCCGTGGAGGGAAGTGCACATGGTGACTGTTGTATTCTAACTCGATGCAATTTCTGTGTTTCATCAACACTCTGATAGTCCACAGATTACAGAATGCTACCAGATGTGCATCGGAAACTACTAGTGGTCTTCCAGGGAACGTTCAATGCGTGGACTGTTTCAGACATTTTTCCCATGGAGGAAAGTGCGTATTGTGACCGTTGTATTCAATCCCGATGCAATTTCTGTGTTTCATCAACACTCTGATGGTCCACAGATTACAGAATGCCTCCAGATGTGCATTGGAAACTACCACTGGTCTTCCAGGGAACGATCAAAGCTTAGACTGTTTGAGACATTACTAACATGGAGGAAAGTTCGCATGGTGACTATTGTATTCAATACCGATGCAATTACTGTGTTTCATCAAAACTCTGATAGTCCACAGATTACAGAATGCCTCCAAATGTGCATCGAAACTACTACTGGTCTTCCAGGGAACGATCGAACCATAAACTCTTTGACACATTACCCCCATGGAGGAACATGCGCATGGTTACTGTTGTATTCAACCCCGATGCAATTTCTGTGTTTCATCAACATTTTGAAGGTCGACAGGTTACAGAATGCCTCCAGATGTGCATCGGAAACTACTACTGGTCTTCCTGGGAACGATCAAAGCGTAGACTGTTCGAGATATTACTCCTATGGAGGAAAGTGCACATGGTGACTGTTGTAATCAATCCCAATGCAATTTCTGCGTTTCATCAACAATTAGTCAGTCCACAGATTTCAGAATGCCTCCAGATGTTCATCGGAAACTACTACTGGTCTTCCAGGGAACAATCAAAGCGTGACTGTTTGAGACATTACTTCCGTGGAGAAAGTGCGCATGGTGACTGTTGTATTCAATCCCGATGCAATTTCTGTGTTTCATCAACACTCAGATAGTCCACAGATTACGGAATGCCTCCAGATGTGCATCGGAAACTACTACTGGTCTTCCAATGACCGATCAAAGCGTAGACTGTTAGGGACATTACTCATATGGAGGAAAGTGCGCATGGTGACTGTTGTATTCAATCCCGATGCAATATCTGTGTTTCGTCAACACTTTGAAGGTCCACAGATTACAGAATGCCTCCAGATGTGCATCGAAACTACTACTGGTTTTCCAGGGAACGATCAAAGCGTAGACTGTTTGAGACACTACTCCTGTGGAGGAAATTGCGCATGGTGACTGTTGCATTCAATCCCGATGCAATTTCTGTGTTTCATCAACAGTCTGATAGTCCACAGATTACAGAATGCCACCAGATGTGCATCGGAAACTGCTACTGGTCTTCCAGGGAACGATCAAAGCGTTGACAGTTTGATACATACCTCCCGTGGAGGAGAGTGCGCTTGGTGACTGTCGAATTCAATCCCGATGCTATTTCTGTGTTTCATCAACACTCAGATAGTCAACGGATTACAGAATGCCACCAGAATTGCATCGGAAACTACTACTGGTCTTCCAGGGAACGATCAAAGCGTGGACTGCTTCAGACATTTCTCCCATGGAGGAAAGTGTGCATGGTGACTGTGATATTCAATCCCGATGCAATTTCTGTGTTTTATCAACACTCTGATGGTCCACAGATTACAGATTGCCTCCAGATGTGCATCGGAAACTACTACTGGTCTTCCAGGGAACGATCAAAGCGTGGACTGTTTCAGACATTACTCCCATGGAGGAAAGTGCGCATGGTGACTGTTGTATTCAATCCCGATGCAATTTATGTGTTTCATCAACACTCTGATAGTCCACAGATTACAGAATGCCACCAGATGTGCGTTGGAAACTACCACTGGTCTTCCAGGGAACGATCAAAGCGTAGACAGTTTGAGACATACCTCCCGTGGAGGAAAGTGCGCTTGGTGACTGTCGTATTCAATCCCGATGCAATTTCTGTGTTTCATCAACACTCTGATAGTCCACGGATTACAGAATGCCACCAGAATTGCATCGGAAACTACTACTGGTCTTCCAGGGAACGATCAAAGCGTGGACTGTTTCAGACATTACTCCCATGGAGAAAAGTGCGCATGGTGACTGTTGTATTCAATCCCGATGCAATGTCCGTGTTTCATCAACACTCTGATAGTCCACAGATTAAAGAATGCCTCCAGATGTGAATTGGAAACTACCACAGGTCTTCCAGGGAACGATCAAAGCGTACACTGCTTGAGACATTACTAACATGGAGGAAAGTGCGCATGGTGACTGTTGTATTCAATCACGATGTAATTCCTGTGTTTCATCAACACTCTGATAGTCCACAGATTACAGAATGCCACCTGATGTGCATCGGAAACAACTACTGGGTTTCCTGGGAACGATCCAAGCGTAGACTGTTAGAGACATTACTCCCATGGAGGAAAGTGCGCATGGTGACTGTTGTATTCAATTTCGATGCAATTTCTGTGTTTCATCAACACTCTGATAGTCCACAGATTACAGAATGCCTTAAGATGTGCATCGGAAACTACCACTGGTCTTCCAGGGAATGATCAAAGCGTAGACTGTTTGGGACATTACTAACATGGAGGCAAGTGCGAATGCTGACTGTTGTACTCAATCCCGATGCAATTTCTGTGTTTCGTCAACACTCTGATAGTCCACAGATTACAGAATGCCACCAGATGTGCATCGGAAACAACTACTGGTGTTCCAGGGAACGATCAAAGCGTAGACTGTTTGAGACATTATTCCAATGGAGGAAAGTGTGCATGGTGACTGTTGTATTCAATCCCGATGCAATTTCGGTGTTTCATCAACTCTCTGATAGCCCACAGATTACAGAATGCCACCAGATGTGCATCGGAAACTACTACTGGTCTTCCAGGGAACGATCAAGTCGTAGACTATTTGAGACATTACTCCCATGGAGGAAAGTGCGCATGGTGACTGTTGTATTCAATACCGATGCAATTTCTGTGTTTTTCGTCAACACTCTGATAGTCCACAGATTACAGAATGCCACCAGATGTGCATCGGAAACAACTACTTGTGTTCCAGTGAACGATTAAAGCGTAGACTGTTTGAGACATTACTCCTGTGGTGGAAAGTGTGCATGGTTTACAGTTGTATTCAATCCCAATGCAATTTCAGTGTTTCATCAACACTCTGATAGTCCACAGATTACAGAATGCCACCAGATGTGCATCGGAAACTACTACTGGTCTTCCAGGGAACGATCAAAGCGTAGACTGTTTGAGACATTACTCCCGTGGAGGGAAGTGCACATGGTGACTGTTGTATTCTAACTCGATGCAATTTCTGTGTTTCATCAACACTCTGATAGTCCACAGATTACAGAATGCTACCAGATGTGCATCGGAAACTACTAGTGGTCTTCCAGGGAACGATCAATGCGTGGACTGTTTCAGACATTTTTCCCATGGAGGAAAGTGCGTATTGTGACCGTTGTATTCAATCCCGATGCAATTTCTGTGTTTCATCAGCACTCTGATGGTCCACAGATTACGGAATGCCTCCAGATGTGCATTGGAAACTACCACTGGTCTTCCAGGGAACGATCAAAGCGTAGACTGTTTGAGACATTACTAACATGGAGGAAAGTTCGCATGGTGACTGTTGTATTCAATACCGATGCAATTACTGTGTTTCATCAAAACTCTGAAAGTCCACAGATTACAGAATGCCTCCAAATGTGCATCGAAACTACTACTGGTCTTCCAGGGAACGATCGAACCATAAACTCTTTGAGACATTACCCCCATGGAGGAAGGTGCGCATGGTGACTGTTGTATTCAATCCCGATGCAATTTTTGTGTTTCATGACACTCTGATACTCCACAGATTACAGAATGGCTGTAGATGTTCATCGGAAACTACGACTGGATTTCCAGGGAACAATCAAAGCGTGACTGTTTGAGACATTACATCCGTGGAGAAAGTGCGCATGGTAACTGTTGCATTCAATCCCGATGCAATTTCTGTGTTTCATCAACACTCTGATATTCCACAGATTACAGAATGCCACCAGATGTGCATCGGAAAATGCTACTGGTCTTCCAGGGAACGATCAAAGCGTAGACAGTTTGAGACATACCTCCCGTGGAGGAAAGTGCGCATGGTGACTGTCGTATTCAATCCCGATGCAATTTCTGTGTTTCATCAACATTCTGATAGTCCACGGATTACAGAATGCCACCAGAATTGCATCGGAAACTACTACTGGTCTTCCAGGGAACGATCAAAGCGTGGACTGTTTCAGACATTACTCCCATGGAGGAAAGGGCGCATGGTGACTGTTGTATTCAATCCCGATGCAATGTCCGTGTTTCATCAACACTCTGATAGTCCACAGATTAAAGAATGCCTCCAGATGTGAATTGGAAACTACCACTGGTCTTCCAGGGAACGATCAAAGCGTACACTGCTTGAGACATTACTAACATGGGGGAAAGTGCGCATGGTGACTGTTGTATTCAATCACGATGCAATTACTGGGTTTCATCAACACTCTGATAGTCCACAGATTTCAGAATGCCACCAGATGTGCATCGGAAACAACTACTGGTTTTCCTGGGAACGATCCAAGCGTAGACTGTTAGAGACATTACTCCCATGGAGGAAAGTGCGCATGGTGACTGTTGTATTCAATCCCGATGCAATTTCTGTGTTTCATCAACACTCTGATAGTCCACAGATTACAGAATGCCTCAAGATGTGCATCGGAAACTACCACTGGTCTTCCAGGGAATGATCAAAGCGTAGACTCTTTGAGACATTACTAACATGGAGGCAAGTGCGAATGGTGACTGTTGTACTCAATCCCGATGCAATTTCTGTGTCTCGTCAACACTCTGATAGTCCACAGATTACAGAATGCCACCAGATGTGCATCGGAAACAACTACTGGTGTTCCAGGGAACGATCAAAGCGTAGATTGTTTGAGACATTATTCCCATGGAGGAAAGTGTGCATGGTGACTGTTGTATTCAATCCCGATGCATTTTCGGTGTTTCATCAACTCTCTGATAGCCCACAGATTACAGAATGCCACCAGATGTGCATCGGAAACTACTACTGGTCTTCCAGGGAACGATCAAGTCGTAGACTGTTTGAGACATTACTCCCATGGAGGAATGTGCGCATGGTGACTGTTGTATTCAATCCCGATGCAATTTCTGTGTTTCATCAACACTCTGTTAGTCCACAGATTACAGAATGCCTTCAGATGTGAATTGGAAACTACCACTGGTCTTCCAGGGAACGATCGAAGCGTAGACTGTTTGAGACATTACTAACATGGTAGAAAGTGCGCATGGTGACCGTTGTATTCAATCCCGAAGCAATTTCTGTGTTTCATCAACACTCTGATGGTCCACAGATTACAGAATGCCTCCAGATGTGCATTGGAAACTACCACTGGTCTTCCAGGGAACGATCAAAGCGTAGACTGTTTGAGACATTACTAACATGGAGGAAAGTTCGCATGGTGACTGTTGTATTCAATACCGATGCAATTACTGTGTTTCATCAAAACTCTGATAGTCCACAGATTACAGAATGCCTCCTAATGTGCATCGAAACTACTACTGGTCTTCCAGGGAACGATCGAACCATAAACTCTTTGAGACATTACCCCCATGGAGGAAGGTGCGCATGGTGACTGTTGTATTCAACCCGATGCAATTTTTGTGTTTCATGACACTCTGATACTCCACAGATTACAGAATGGCTCCAGATGTGTATTGGAAACTACCACTGGTCTTCCAGGGAACGATCAAAGCGTACACTGCTTGAGACATTACTAACATGGAGGAAAGTGCGCATGGTGACTGTTGTATTCAATCCCGATGCAATTTCTGTGTTTCATCAACACTCTGATAGTCCATAGATTACAGAATGCTACCAGATGTGCATCGAAAACTACTACTGGTCTTCCAGGGAACGATCAAAGCGTAGACAGTTTGAGACATACCTCCGGTGGAGGAAGGTGCGATTGGTGACTGTCGTATTCAATCCCGATGCTATTTCTGTGTTTCATCAACACTCTGATAGTCAACGGATTACAGAATGCCACCAGAATTGCATCGGAAACTACTACTGGCCTCCCAGGGAACGATCAAAGCGTGGACTGTTTCAGACATTACTCCCATGGAGGAAAGTGTGCATGGTGACTGTGATATTCAATCCCGATGCAATTTCTGTGTTTCATCAACACTCTGATAGTCCACAGATTACAGATTGCCTCCAGATGTGCATCGGAAACTACTACTGGTCTTCCAGGGAACGATCAAATCGTGGACTGTTTCAAACATTACTCCCATGGAGGAAGGTGCGCATGGTGACTGTTGTATTTAATCCCGATGCAATTTTTGTGTTTCATGACACTCTGATGGTCCACAGATTAAAGAATGCCTCCAGAAGTGCATTGGAAACTACCACTGGTCTTCCAGGGAACGATCAAAGCGTAGACTGTTTGAGACATTACTAACATGGAGGAAAGTTCGCATGGTGACTGTTGTATTCAATACCGATGCAATTACTGTGTTTCATCAAAACTCTGATAGTCCACAGATTACAGAATGCCTCCAAATGTGCATCGAAACTACTACTGGTCTTCCAGGGAACGATCGAACCATAAACTCTTTGAGACATTACCCCCATGGAGGAAGGTGCGCATGGTGACTGTTGTATTCAATCCCGATGCAATTTTTGTGTTTCATGACACTCTGATACTCCACAGATTACAGAATGGCTCCAGATGTGTATTGGAAACTACCACTGGTCTTCCAGGGAACGATCAAAGCGTACACTGCTTGAGACATTACTAACATGGAGGAAAGTGCGCATGGTGACTGTTGTATTCAATCCCGATGCAATTTCTGTGTTTCATCAACACTCTGATAGTCCATAGATTACAGAATGCTACCAGATGTGCATCGGAAACTACTACTGGTCTTCCAGGGAACGATCAAAGCGTAGACAGTTTGAGACATACCTCCCGTGGAGGAAGGTGCGATTGGTGACTGTCGTATTCAATCCCGATGCTATTTCTGTGTTTCATCAACACTCTGATAGTCAACGGATTACAGAATGCCACCAGAATTGCATCGGAAACTACTACTGGCCTTCCAGGGAACGATCAAAGCGTGGACTGTTTCAGACATTACTCCCATGGAGGAAAGTGTGCATGGTGACTGTGATATTCAATCCCGATGCAATTTCTGTGTTTCATCAACACTCTGATAGTCCACAGATTACAGATTGCCTCCAGATGTGCATCGGAAACTACTACTGGTCTTCCAGGGAACGATCAAATCGTGGACTGTTTCAGACATTACTCCCATGGAGGAAAGTGCGCATGGTGACTGTTGTATTCAATCCCGATGCAATTTATGTGTTTCATCAACACTCTGATAGTCCACAGATTACAGAATGCCACCAGATGTGCATCGGAAACTACTACTGGTCATCGAGGGAACGATCAAAGCGTAGACTGTTTGAGACATTACTCATGTGGAGAAAGTGCTCATGGTGACTGTTGTATTCAATTCCGATGCAATTTCTGTGTTTCGTCAACACTCTGATACTAAACACATTACAGAATGCCACCAGAAGAGCATCGGAAACAACTACTTGTGTTCCAGGGAACGATTAAAGCGTAGACTGTTTGAGACATTACTCCTGTGGTGGAAAGTGTGCATGGTGACTGTTGTATTCAATCCCAATGCAATTTCAGTGTTTCATCAACACTCTGATAGTCCACAGATTACAGAATGCCTCCAGATGTGCATTGGAAACTACCACTGGTATTCCAGGGACCGATCAAAGCGTAGACTGTTTGAGACATTACTAACATGGAGGAAAGTGCGCATGGTAACTGTTGTAATCAGTCCCAATGCAATTTCTGTGTTTCATCAACAATCAATCAGTCCACAGATTTCAGAATGCCTCCAGGTGTACATCGGAAACTACTACTGGTCTTCCAGGGAACAATCAAAACGTAGACTGTTTGAGACATAACTTCCTTGGTGAAAGTGCGCATGGTGACTGTTGTATTCAATCCCGATGCAATTTCTGTGTTTCATCAACACTCTGATAGTCCACAGATTACAGAATGCTTCCAGATGTGCATCGGAAACTACTACTGGTCTTCCAGGGAACGATCAAAGCGTAGACTGTTAGGGACATTAGTCATATGGAGGAAAGTGCGCATGGTGACTGTTGCATTCAATCCCGATGCAATTTCTGTGTTTCATCAACACTCTGATAGTCCACAGATTACAGAATGCCACCAGATGTGCTTCGGAAACTGCTACTGGTCTTCCAGGGAACGATCAAAGCGTAGACAGTTTGAGACATACCTCCCGTGGAGGAAAGTGCGCATGGTGACTGTCGTATTCAATCCCGATGCAATTTCTGTGTTTCATCAACACTCTGATAGTCCACAGATTACAGAATGCCACCAGATGTGCATCGGAAACAACTACTGGTTTTCCTGGGAACGATCCAAGCGTAGACTGTTAGAGACATTACTCCCATGGAGGAAAGTGCGCATGGTGACTGTTGTATTCAATCCCGATGCAATTTCTGTGTTTCATCAACACTCTGATAGTCCACAGATTACAGAATGCCTCAAGATGTGCATCGGAAACTACCACTGGTCTTCCAGGGAATGATCTAAGCGTAGACTGTTTGAGACATTACTAACATGGAAGCAAGTGCGAATGGTGACTCTTGTACTCAATCCCGATGCAATTTCTGTGTTTCGTCAACACTCTGATAGTCCACAAATTATGAATGCCACCAGATGTGCATCGGAAACAACTACTGGTGTTCCAGGGAACGATCAAAGCGTAGACTGTTTGAGACATTATTCCCATAGAGGAAAGTGTCCATGGTGACTGTTGTATTCAATCCCGATGCAATTTCGGTGTTTCATCAACTCTCTGATAGCCCAAAGATTACAGAATGCCTCAAGATGTGCATCGGAAACTACCACTGGTCTTCCAGGGAATGATCTAAGCGTAGACTGTTTGAGACATTACTAACATGGAGGCAAGTGCGAATGGTGACTGTTGTACTCAATCCCGATGCAATTTCTGTGTTTCGTCAACACTCTGATAGTCCACAGATTATGAATGCCACCAGATGTGCATCGGAAACAACTACTGGTGTTCCAGGGAACGATCAAAGCGTAGACTGTTTGAGACATTATTCCCATAGAGGAAAGTGTGCATGGTGACTGTTGTATCCAATCCCGATGCAATTTCGGTGTTCCATCAACTCTCTGATAGCCCAAAGATTACAGAATGCCACCAGATGTGCATCGGAAACTACTACTGGTCTTCCAGGGAACGATCAAGTCGTAGACTGTTTGAGACATTACTCCCATGGAGGAAAGTGCGCACGGTGACTGTTGTATTCAATCCCGATGCAATTTCTGTGTTTCATCAACACTCTGTTAGTCCACAGATTACAGAATGCCTTCAGATGTGAATTGGAAACTACCACTGGTCTTCCAGGGAACGATCGAAGCGTAGACTCTTTGAGACATTATTAACATGGAGGAAAGTGCGCATGGTGACCGTTGTATTCAATCCCGATGCAATTTCTGTGTTTCATCAACACTCTGATAGTGCACAGATTACAGAATGACTCTAGATGTGCATAGGAAACTACTACTGGTCTTCCAGGAACGATCAAAGCGTAAACTCTTTGAGACATTACTCCCATGGAGGAAGGTGCGCATGGTGACTGTTGTATTCAATCCCGATGCAATTTCTGTGATTCATCAACACCATGATACTCCACAGATTACAGAATGGCTCCAGATGTGCATCGGAAACTACTACTGGTCCTCCTGGGAACGACCCAAGTGTAGACTGTTAGAGACATTACTCCCATGGAGGAAAGTGCTCATGGTGAGTGTTGTAATCAATCCAAATGCAATTTCTGTGTTTCATCAACAATCAGTTAGTCCACAGATTTCAGAATGCCTCCAGATGTGCATCGGAAACTACTACAGGTCTTTCAGGGAACAATCAAAGCGTAGACTGTTTGAGGCATTACTTCCGTGGAGAAAGTGCGCATGGTGACTGTTGTATTCAATCCCGAAGCAATTTCTGTGTTTCATCAACACTCTGATAGTCCACAGATTACAGAATGCCTCCAGATGTGCAACGTTAACTACTACTGGTCTTCCTTGGAACGATCGAAGCGTAGACTGTTAGGGACATTACTCATATGGAGGAAAGTGCGCATGGTGACTGATGTATTCAATCCCGATGCAATATCTGTGTTTCATCAACACTTTGAAGGTCCACAGATTACAGAATGCCTCCAGATGTGCATCGGAAACTACTACTGGTCTCTCAGGTAACGATCAAAGCGTAGACTGTTTGAGACATTACTCATGTGGAGGAAAGTGTGCATGGTGACTGTTGTATTTAATCCCGATGCAATTTCTGTGTTTCATCAACTCTCTGATAGCCTACAGATTACAGAATGCCACCAGATGTGCATCGGAATCTACTACTGGTCTTCCAGGGAACGATCAAATTGTAGACTGTTTCAGACATTACTCCCATGTAGGAAAATGCGGATTGGGACTGTTGTATTCACTGCCGCTGCAATTACTGTGTTTCATCAACACTCTGATAGTCCACAGATTACAGAATGCCACCAGATGTGCATCGGAAACAACTACTGGTTTTCCTGGGAACGATCCAAGCGTAGACTGTTAGAGACATTACTCCCATGGAGGAAAGTGCGCATGGTGACTGTTGTATTCAATCCCGATGCAATTTCTGTGTTTCATCAACACTCTGATTGTCCACAGATTACAGAATGCCTCAAGATGTGCATCGGAAACTAACACTGGTCTTCCAGGGAATGATCTAAGCGTAGACTGTTTGAGACATTACTAACATGGAGGCAAGTGCGAATGGTGACTGTTGTACTCAATCCCGATGCAATTTCTGTGTTTCGTCAACACTCTGATTGTCCACAGATTATGAATGCCACCAGATGTGCATCGGAAACAACTACTGGTGTTCCAGGGAACGATCAAAGCGTAGACTGTTTGAGACATTATTCCCATAGAGGAAAGTGTGCATGGTGACTGTTGTATTCAATCCCGATTCAATTTCGTTGTTTTATCAACTCTCTGATAGCCCAAAGATTACAGAATGCCACCAGATGTGCATCGGAAACTACTACTGGTCTTCCAGGGAACGATCAAGTCGTAGACTGCTTGAGACATTACTCCCATGGAGGAAAGTGCGCATGGTGACTGTTGTATTCAATCCCGATGCAATTTCTGTGTTTCATCAACACTCTGTTAGTCCACAGATTACAGAATGCCTTCAGATGTGAATTGGAAACTACCACTGGTCTTCCAGGGAACGATTGAAGCGTAGACTGTTTGAGACATTATTAACATGGAGGAAAGTGCGCATGGTGACCGTTGTATTCAATCCCGAAGCAATTTCTGTGTTTCATCAACACTCTGATAGTGCACAGCTTACAGAATGACTCTAGATGTGCATCGGAAACTACTACTGGTCTTCCAGGAACGATCAAAGCGTAAACTCTTTGAGACATTACTCCCATGGAGGAAAGTGAGCATGGTGACTGTTGTATTCAATCCTGATGCAATTTCTGTGTTTCATCAACTCTCTGATAGCCCACAGATTACAGAATGCCACCACATGTGCATCGGAAACTACTACTGGTCTTCCAGGGAACGATCAAATTGTAGACTGTTTCAGACATTACTCCGATGTAGGAAAATGCGGATTGTGACTGTTGTATTCACTGCAAGTGCTATTTCTGTGTTTCATCAACACATTGAAGGTCCACATATTACAGAATGTCACCAGATTTTCATCGGAAACTACTACTGGTCTTCCAGGGAACGATCAAAGCGTAGACTGTTTGAGACATTTCTTCCATGGAGGAAAGTGCGGATGGTGACTGTTGCATTCAATCCCGATGCAATGTCTGTGTTTCATCAACACTCTGATAGTCCACAAATTACACAATGCCACCAGATGTACATCCGGAACTACTGCTGGTCTTCCAGGGAACGATCAAAGCGTAGACTGTTTGAGACATTACTCCCGTGGAGGAAAGTGCGCATGGTGACTGTTGTATTCAATCCCGATGCAATTTCTGTGATTCATGAACACTCTGATAGTCCACAGATTACAGAATGCCACCAGATGTGCATCGGAAACTACTACTGGTCTTCCAGGGAACGATCAAAGCGTAGACTGTTTGAGACATTATTAACATGGAGGAAAGTGCGCATGGTGCCCGTTGTATTCAATCCCGAAGCAATTTCTGTGTTTCATCAACACTCTGATAGTGCACAGCTTACAGAATGACTCTAGATGTGCATCGGAAACTACTACTGGTCTTCCAGGAACGATCAAAGCGTAAACTCTTTGAGACATTACTCCCATGGAGGAAAGTGAGGATGGTGACTGTTGTATTCACTCCCGATGCAATTTTTGTGATCATCAACACTCTGATAGTCCACAGATTACAGAATGCCTCCAGATGTGCATCGGAAACTACTACTGGTCTTCCAGGGAACGATCAAATCGTAGACTGTTTGAGACATTACTCCCATGGAGGAAAGTGCGCATGGTGACTGTTGTATTCAATCCCGATGCAATTTCTGTGATTCATCAACACCATGATACTCCACAGATTACAGAATGGCTCCAGATGTGCATCGGAAACTACTACTGGTCCTCCTGGGAACGACCCAAGTGTAGACTGTTAGAGACATTACTCCCATGGAGGAAAGTGCTCATGGTGACTGTTGTAATCAATCCAAATGCAATTTCTGTGTTTCATCAACAATCAGTTAGTCCACAGATTTCAGAATGCCTCCAGATGTGCATCGGAAACTACTACTGGTCTTTCAGGGAACAATCAAAGCGTAGACTGTTTGAGGCATTACTTCCGTGGAGAAAGTGCGCATGGTGACTGTTGTATTCAATCCCGAAGCAATTTCTGTGTTTCATCAACACTCTGATAGTCCACAGATTACAGAATGCCTCCAGATGTGCAACGTAAACTACTACTGGTCTTCCTTGGAACGATCGAAGCGTAGACTGTTAGGGACATTACTCATATGGAGGAAAGTGCGCATGGTGACTGTTGTATTCAATCCCGATGCAATATCTGTGTTTCATCAACACTTTGAAGGTCCACAGATTACAGAATGCCTCCAGATGTGCATCGGAAACTACTACTGGTCTCTCAGGTAACGATCAAAGCGTAGACTGTTTGAGACATTACTCATGTGGAGGAAAGTGTGCATGGTGACTGTTGTATTTAATCCCGATGCAATTTCTGTGTTTCATCAACTCTCTGATAGCCTACAGATTACAGAATGCCACCAGATGTGCATCGGAATCTACTACTGGTCTTCCAGGGAACGATCAAATTGTAGACTGTTTCAGACATTACTCCCATGTAGGAAAATGCGGATTGGGACTGTTGTATTCACTGCCGCTGCAATTACTGTGTTTCATCAACACTCTGATAGTCCACAGATTACAGAATGCCACCAGATGTGCATCGGAAACAACTACTGGTTTTCCTGGGAACGATCCAAGCGTAGACTGTTAGAGACATTACTCCCATGGAGGAAAGTGCGCATGGTGACTGTTGTATTCAATCCCGATGCAATTTCTGTGTTTCATCAACACTCTGATTGTCCACAGATTACAGAATGCCTCAAGATGTGCATCGGAAACTAACACTGGTCTTCCAGGGAATGATCTAAGCGTAGACTGTTTGAGACATTACTAACATGGAGGCAAGTGCGAATGGTGACTGTTGTACTCAATCCCGATGCAATTTCTGTGTTTCGTCAACACTCTGATTGTCCACAGATTATGAATGCCACCAGATGTGCATCGGAAACAACTACTGGTGTTCCAGGGAACGATCAAAGCGTAGACTGTTTGAGACATTATTCCCATAGAGGAAAGTGTGCATGGTGACTGTTGTATTCAATCCCGATGCAATTTCGTTGTTTTATCAACTCTCTGATAGCCCAAAGATTACAGAATGCCACCAGATGTGCATCGGAAACTACTACTGGTCTTCCAGGGAACGATCAAGTCGTAGACTGCTTGAGACATTACTCCCATGGAGGAAAGTGCGCATGGTGACTGTTGTATTCAATCCCGATGCAATTTCTGTGTTTCATCAACACTCTGTTAGTCCACAGATTACAGAATGCCTTCAGATGTGAATTGGAAACTACCACTGGTCTTCCAGGGAACGATTGAAGCGTAGACTGTTTGAGACATTATTAACATGGAGGAAAGTGCGCATGGTGACCGTTGTATTCAATCCCGAAGCAATTTCTGTGTTTCATCAACACTCTGATAGTGCACAGCTTACAGAATGACTCTAGATGTGCATCGGAAACTACTACTGGTCTTCCAGGAACGATCAAAGCGTAAACTCTTTGAGACATTACTCCCATGGAGGAAAGTGAGCATGGTGACTGTTGTATTCAATCCTGATGCAATTTCTGTGTTTCATCAACTCTCTGATAGCCCACAGATTACAGAATGCCACCACATGTGCATCGGAAACTACTACTGGTCTTCCAGGGAACGATCAAATTGTAGACTGTTTCAGACATTACTCCGATGTAGGAAAATGCGGATTGTGACTGTTGTATTCACTGCAAGTGCTATTTCTGTGTTTCATCAACACATTGAAGGTCCACATATTACAGAATGTCACCAGATTTTCATCGGAAACTACTACTGGTCTTCCAGGGAACGATCAAAGCGTAGCCTGTTTGAGACATTATTCCCATGCAGGAAAGTGTGCATGGTGACTGTTGTATTCAATCCCGATGCAATTTCGGTGTTTCATCAACTCTCTGATAGCCCACAGATTACAGAATGCCACCAGATGTGCATCGGAAACTACTACTGGTCTTCCAGGGAACGATCTAGTCGTAGACTGTTTGAGACATTACTCCCATGGAGGAAAGTGCGCATGGTGACTGTTGTATTCAATCCTGATGCAATTTCTGTGTTTCATCAACACTCTGTTAGTCCACAGATTACAGAATGCCTTCAGATGTGAATTGGAAACTACCACTGGTCTTCCAGGGAACGATTGAAGCGTAGACTGTTTGAGACATTATTAACATGGAGGAAAGTGCGCATGGTGACCGTTGTATTCAATCCCGAAGCAATTTCTGTGTTTCATCAACACTCTGATAGTGCACAGCTTACAGAATGACTCTAGATGTGCATCGGAAACTACTACTGGTCTTCCAGGAACGATCAAAGCGTAAACTCTTTGAGACATTACTCCCATGGAGGAAAGTGAGGATGGTGACTGTTGTATTCACTCCCGATGCAATTTTTGTGATCATCAACACTCTGATAGTCCACAGATTACAGAATGCCTCCAGATGTGCATCGGAAACTACTACTGGTCTTCCAGGGAACGATCAAATCGTAGACTGTTTGAGACATTACTCCCATGGAGGAAAGTGCGCATGGTGACTGTTGTATTCAATCCCGATGCAATTTCTGTGATTCATCAACACCATGATACTCCACAGATTACAGAATGGCTCCAGATGTGCATCGGAAACTACTACTGGTCCTCCTGGGAACGACCCAAGTGTAGACTGTTAGAGACATTACTCCCATGGAGGAAAGTGCTCATGGTGACTGTTGTAATCAATCCAAATGCAATTTCTGTGTTTCATCAACAATCAGTTAGTCCACAGATTTCAGAATGCCTCCAGATGTGCATCGGAAACTACTACTGGTCTTTCAGGGAACAATCAAAGCGTAGACTGTTTGAGGCATTACTTCCGTGGAGAAAGTGCGCATGGTGACTGTTGTATTCAATCCCGAAGCAATTTCTGTGTTTCATCAACACTCTGATAGTCCACAGATTACAGAATGCCTCCAGATGTGCAACGTAAACTACTACTGGTCTTCCTTGGAACGATCGAAGCGTAGACTGTTAGGGACATTACTCATATGGAGGAAAGTGCGCATGGTGACTGTTGTATTCAATCCCGATGCAATATCTGTGTTTCATCAACACTTTGAAGGTCCACAGATTACAGAATGCCTCCAGATGTGCATCGGAAACTACTACTGGTTTTCCAGCGAACGATCAAAGCGTAGACTGTTTGAGACATTACTCATGTGGAGGAAAGTGCGCATGGTGACTGTTGTATACAATCCCGATGCAATTTCTGTGTTTCATCAACACTCTGATAGCCCACAGATAACAGAATGCCACCAGATGTGCATCGGAAACTGCTACTGGTCTACCAGGGAACGATCAAAAACGTAGACTGTTTGAGACATTACTCCCATGGAGGAAAGTGTGCATGGTGACTGTTGTATTTAATCCCGATGCAATTTCTGTGTTTCATCAACTCTCTGATAGCCCACAGATTACAGAATGCCACCAGATGTGCATCGGAAACTACTACTGGTCTTCCAGGGAACGATCAAATTGTAGACTGTTTCAGACATTACTCCCATGTAGGAAAATGCGGATTGTGACTGTTGTATTCACTGCCTGCTGCAATTTCTGTGTTTCATCGACACATTGAAGGTCCACAGATTACAGAATGCCACCAGACTTTCATCGGAAACTACAACTGGTCTTCCAGGGAACGATCAAATCGTAGACTGTTTGAGACATTACTTCCATGGAGGAATGTGCGGATGGTGACTGTTGCATTCAATCCCGATGCAATATCTGCGTTTCATCAACACTCTGATAGTCCACAGATTACAGAATGCCACCAGATGTGCATCGGAGACTGCTACTGGTATTCCAGGGAACGATCAAAGCGTAGACAGTTTGAGACATACCTCTCGTGGAGGAAAGTGCGCATGGTGACTGTCGTATTCAATCCCGATGCAATTTCTGTGTTTCATCAACACTCTGATATTCCACGGATTACAGAATGCCACCAGAATTGCATCGGAAACTACTACTGGTCTTCCAGGGAACGATCAAAGCGTGGACTGTCTCAGACATTACTTCCATGGAGAAAAGTGCGCATGGTGACTGTTGTATTCAATCCCGATGCAATTTCCGTGTTTCATCAACACTCTGATAGTCCACACATTACAGAATGCCTCCAGATGTGAATTGGAAACTACCACTGGTCTTCCAGGGAACGATCAAAGCGTACACTGCTTGAGACATTACTAACATGGAGGAAAGTGCGCATGGTGACTGTTGTATTCAATCCCGATGCAATTTCTGTGTTTCATCAACACTCTGATAGTCAACAGATTACAGAATGCCACCAGATGTGCATCGGAAACAACTACTGGTGTTCCTGGGAACGATCCAAGCGTAGACTGTTAGAGACATTACTCCCATGGAGGAAAGTGCGCATGGTGACTGTTGTATTCAATCCCGATGCAATTTCTGTGTTTCGTCAACACTCTGATAGTCCACAGGTTACAGAATGCCACCAGATGTGCATCGGAAACAACTACTGGTGTTCCAGGGAACGATCAAAGCGTAGCCTGTTTGAGACATTATTCCCATGGAGGAAAGTGTGCATGGTGACTGTTGTATTCAATCCCGATGCAATTTCGGTGTTTCATCAACTCTCTGATAGCCCACAGATTACAGAATGCCACCAGATGTGCATCGGAAACTACTACTGGTCTTCCAGGGAACGATCTAGTCGTAGACTGTTTGAGACATTACTCCCATGGAGGAAAGTGCGCATGGTGACTGTTGTATTCAATCCTGATGCAATTTCTGTGTTTCATCAACACTCTGTTAGTCCACAGATTACAGAATGCCTTCAGATGTGAATTGGAAACTACCACTGGTCTTCCAGGGAACAATCAAAGCGTAGACTGTTTGAGACATTACTTCCGTGGAGAAAGTACGCATGGTGACTATTGTATTCAATGCCGAAGCAATATCTGTGTTTCATCAACACTCTGATAGTCCACAGATTACAGAATGCCACCACATGTGCATCGGAAACTACTACTGGTCTTCCAGGGAACGATCGAAGCGTAGACTGTTAGGGACATTACTCATATGGAGGAATGTGCGCATGGTGACTGTTGTATTCAATCCCGATGCAATATCTGTGTTTCATCAACACTTTGAAGGTCCACAGAATACAGAATGCCTTCAGATGTGCATCGGAAACTACTACTGGTTTTCCAGGGAACGATCAAAGCGTAGACTGTTTGAGACATTACTCATGTGGAGGAAAGTGCGCATGGTGACTGTTGTACACAATCCCGATGCAATTTCTGTGTTTCATCAACACTCTGATAGCCCACAGATTACAGAATGCCACCAGATGTGCATCGGAAACTGCTACTGGTCTTCCAGGGAACGATCAAAGCGTAGACTGTTTGAGACATTACTCCCATGGAGGAAAGTGAGCATGGTGACTGTTTTATTCAATCCTGATGCAATTTCTGTGTTTCATCAACTCTCTGATAGCCCACAGATTACAGAATGCCACCACATGTGCATCGGAAACTACTACTGGTCTTCCAGGGAACGATCAAATTGTAGACTGTTTCAGACATTACTCCGATGTAGGAAAATGCGGATTGTGACTGTTGTATTCACTGCAAGTGCAATTTCTGTGTTTCATCAACACATTGAAGGTCCACATATTACCGAATGTCACCAGATTTTCATCGGAAACTACTACTGGTCTTCCAGGGAACGATCAAAGCGTAGACTGTTTGAGACATTTCTTCCATGGAGGAAAGTGCGGATGGTGACTGTTGCATTCATTCCCGTTGCTATATCTGTGTTTCATCAACACTCTGATAGTCCACAAATTACACAATGCCACCAGATGTACATCCGGAACTACTGCTGGTCTTCCAGGGAACGATCAAAGCGTAGACTGTTTGAGACATTACTCCCGTGGAGGAAAGTGCGCATGGTGACTGTTGTATTCAATCCCGATGCAATTTCTGTGATTCATGAACACCCTGATAGTCCACAGATTACAGAATGCCACCAGATGTGCATCGGAAACTACTACTGGTCTTCCAGGGAACGATCAAAGCGTAGACTGTTTGAGACATTATTCCCATGGAGGAAAGTGAGGATGGTGACTGTTGTATTCACTCCCGATGCAATTTTTGTGTTCATCAACACTCTGATAGTGCACAGATTACAGATGTGCATCGGAAACTACTACTTGTCTTCCAGGGAACGATCAAATCGTAGACTGTTTGAGACATTACTCCCATGGAGGAAAGTGCGCATGGTGACTGTTGTATTCAATCCCGATGCAATTTCTGTGTTTCATCAACACTCTGATAGTCCACAGATTACAGAATGCCTCCAGATGTGCATCGTAAACTACTACTGGTCTTCCAGGGTACGATCAAAGCGTAGACTGTTAGGGACATTACTCATATGGAGGAAAGAGCGCATGGTGACTGTTGTATTCAATCCGGATGCAATTTCTGTGTTTCATCAATAATCAGTTAGTCCACAGATTTCAGAATGCCTCCAGATGTGCATCGGAAACTACTACTGGTCTTCCAGGGAACAATCAAAGCGTAGACTGTTTGAGACATTACTTCCGTGGAGAAAGTGCGCATGGTGACTGTTGTATTCAATCCCGATGCAATTTCTGTGTTTCGTGAACACTCTGATAGTCCACAGATTACAGAATGCCTCCAGATTTGCATCGGAAACTACTACTGGTCTTCCAGGGAACAATAAAAGCGGAAACTGTTTGAGACATTACTTCCGTGGAGAAAGTGCGCATGGGGACTGTTGTATTCAATCCCGAAGCAATTTCTGTGTTTCATCAACACTCTGATAGCCCACAGATTACAGAATGCCACCAGATGTGCATCGGAAACTACTACTGGTCTTCCAGGGAACGATCAAATTGTAGACTGTTTCAGACATTACTCCCATGTAGGAAAATGCGGATTGTGACTGTTGTATTCACTGCCGGTGCAATTTCTGTGTTTCATCAACACATTGAAGGTCCACAGATTATAGAATGCCACAAGATTTTCATCGGAAACTACTACTGGTCTTCCAGGGAACGATCAAGGCGTAGACTGTTTGAGACATTACTTCCATGGAGGAAAGTGCGGTTGGTGACTGTTGCATTCAATCCCGATGCAATATCTGTGTTTCATCAACACTCTGATAGTCCACAAATTACACAATGCCACCAGATGTACATCCGGAACTACTACTGGTCTTCCAGGGAACGATCAAAGCGTAGACTGTTTGCGACATTACTCCCGTGGAGGAAAGTGCGCATGGTGACTGTTGTATTCAATCCCGATGCAATTTCTGTGATTCATGAACACTCTGATAGTCCACAGATTACAGAATGCCACCAGATGTGCATCGGAAACTACTACTAGTCTTCCAGGGAACGATCAAAGCGTAGACTGTTTGAGACGTTACTCCCATGGAGGAAAGTGCGGATGGTGACTGTTGTATTCACTCCCGATGCAATTTTTGTGTTTCATCAACACTCTGATAGTCCACAGATTACAGATGTGCATCGGAAACTACTACTGGTCTTCCAGGGAACGATCAAAGCGTAGACTGTTTGAGACATTACTCCCATGGAGGAAAGTGCGCGTGGTGACTGTTGTATTCAATCCCGATGCAATTTCTGTGATTCATGAACACTCTGATAGTCCACAGATTACAGAATGCCTCCAGATGTGTATCGTAAACTACTACTGATATTCCAGGGAGCGATCAAATCGTAGACTGTTTGAGACATTATTCCCATGGAGGAAAGTGCGCATGGTGACTGTTGTATTCAATCCTGATGCAAATCTGTGTTTCATCAACACTCTGATAGTCCACAGATTACAGAATTTCTCCAGATGTGAATTGGAAACTACCACTGGTCTTCAAGGGAACGATCAAAGCGTAGACTGTTTGAGATATTACTAACTTGGAGGAAAGTGCGCATGGTGACTGTTGTATTCAATCCCGATGCAATTTCTGTGTTTCATCAACACTCTGATACTCCACAGATTACAGAATGGCTCCAGATGTGCATCGGAAACTACTACTGGTCTTCCAGGGAACGATCAAAGCGTAAACTCTTTGAGACATTACTCCCATGGAGGAAGGTGCGCATGGTGACTGTTGTATTCAATCCCGATGCAATTTCTGTGTTTCATCAACACTCTGATACTCCACAGATTACAGAATGGCTCCAGATGTGCATCGGAAACTACTACTGGTCTTCCTGATAACGATCCAAGCGTAGACAGTTAGAGACATTACTCCCATGGAGGAATGGGCGAATAGTGACTGTTGTATTCAATCCCAATGCAATTTCTGTGTTTCATCAACAATCAGTTAGTCCACAGATTTCAGAATGCCTCCAGATGTGCATCGGAAACTACTACTGGTCTTCCAGGGAACGATCAAAGCGTAGACTGTTAGGGACATTACTCATATGGAGGAAAGTGCGGATTGTGACTGTTGTATTCAATCCCGATGCAATATCTGTGTTTCATCAACACTTTGAAGGTCCACAGATTACAGAATGCCTCCAGATGTGCATCGGAAACTACTATTGGTTTTTTATTGAACGATCAAAGCGTAGACTGTTTGAGACATTACTCATGTGGAGGAAAGTGCGCATGGTGACTGTTGTATTCAATCCCGATGCAATTTCTGTGTTTCATCAACACTCTGATAGCCCACAGATTACAGAATGAAACCAGATGTGCATCGGAAACTGCTACTGGTCTTCCAGGGAACGATCAAAGCGTAGACTGTTTGAGACATTACTCCCATGGAGGAAAGTGTGCATGGTGCCTGTTGTATTCAATCCTGATGCAATTTCTGTGTTTCATCAACTCTCTGATAGCCCACAGATTACAGAATGCCACCAGATGTGCATCGGAAACTACTACTGGTCTTCCAGGGAACGATAAAATTGTAGACTGTTTCAGACATTACTCCGATGTAGGAAAATGCGGATTGTGACTGTTGTAGTCACTGCAAGTGCAATTTCTGTGTTTCATCAACACATTGAAGGTCCACAGATTACAGAATACCACCAGATTTTCATCGGAAACAACTACTGGTCTTCCAGGGAACGATCAAAGCGTAGACTGTTTGAGACATTTCTTTTATGGAGGAAAGTGCGGATGGTGACTGTTGCATTCAATCCCGATGCAATATCTGTGTTTCATCAACACTCTGATAGTCCACAAATTACACAATGCCACCAGATGTACATCCGGAACTACTACTGGTCTTCCAGGGAACGATCAAAGCGTAGACTGTTTGAGACATTACTCCCGTGGAGGAAAGTGCGCATGGTGACTGTTGTATTCAATCCCGATGAAATTTCTGTGTTTCATCAACACTCTGATAGTCCACAGATTACAGAATGCCTCCAGATGTGCATCGGAAACTACTACTGGTCTTCCAGGGTACGATCAAAGCGTAGACTCTTAGGGACATTACTCATATGGAGGAAAGTGCGGATGGTGACTGTTGTATTCAATCCCGATGCAATTTCTGTGTTTCATCAATAATCAGTTAGTCCAAGGATTTCAGAATGCCTCCAGATGTAAATCGGAAACTACTACTGGTCTTCCAGGGAACAATCAAAGCGTAGTTTGTTTCAGACATTACTTCCGTGGGGAAAGTGCGCATGGTGACTGTTGTATTTAATCCCGATGCAATTTCTGTGTTTCGTCAACACTCTGATAGTCCACAGATTACAGAATGCCTCCAGATGTGCATCGGAAACTACTACTGGTCTTCCAGGGAACTATCAAAGCGTAGACTGTTAGGGACATTACTCATATGGAGGAAAGTGCGCATGGTGACTGTTGTAATCAATCCCGATGCAATATCTGTGTTTCATCAACACTTTGAAGGTCCACAGATTACAGAATGCCTCCAGATGTGCATCGGAAACTACTACTGGTCTTCCAGGGAACAATCAAAGCGTAGACTGTTTGAGACATTACTTCCGTGGGGAAAGTGCGCATGGTGACTGTTGTATTCAATCCCGATGCAATTTCTGTGTTTCGTCAACACTCTGATAGTCCACAGTTTACAGAATGCCTCCAGATGTGCATCGGAAACTACTACTGGTCTTCCAGGGAACTATCAAAGCGTAGACTGTTAGGGACATTACTCATATGGAGGAAAGTGCGCATGGTGACTGTTGTAATCAATCCCGATGCAATATCTGTGTTTCATCAACACATTAAAGGTCCACAGATTACAGAATGCCTCCAGATGTGCATCGGAAACTACTACTGGTTTTCCAGGGAACGATCAAAACGTATACTGTTTGAGACACTACTCATGTGGAGGAAAGTGAGCATGGTGACTGCTGTATTCAATCCCGATGCAATATCTGTGTTTCATCAACACTCTGATAGCCCACAGATTACAGAATGCCACCAGATGTGCATCGGAAACTGCTACTGGTCTTCCAGGGAACAATCAAAGCGTAGACTGTTTGAGACATTACTTCCGTGGGGAAAGTGCGCATGGTGACTGTTGTATTCAATCCCGATGCAATTTCTGTGTATCGTCAACACTCTGATAGTCCACAGATTACAGAATGCCTCCAGATGTGTATCGGAAACTACTACTGATATTCCAGGGAGCGATCAAATCGTAGACTGTTTGAGACATTACTCCCATGGAGGAAAGTGCGCATGGTGACTGTTGTATTCAATCCCGATGCAAATCTGTGTTTCATCAACACTCTGATAGTCCACAGATTACAGAATTTCTCCAGATGTGAATTGGAAACTACCACTGGTCTTCCAGGAACCGATCAAAGCGTAGACTGTTTGAGATATTACTAACATGGAGGAAAGTGCGCATGGTGACTGTTGTATTCAATCCCGATGCAATTTCTGTGTTTCATCAACACTCTGATAGTGCACAGATTACAGAATGACACTAGACGTGCATCGGAAACTACTACTGGTCTTCCAGGGAACGATCAAAGCGTAAACTCTTTGAGACATTACTCCCATGGAGGAAGGTGCGCATGGTGACTGTTGTATTCGATCCCGATGCAATTTCTGTGTTTCATCAACACTCTGATACTCCACAGATTACAGAATGGCTCCAGATGTGCATCGGAAACTACTCCTGGTCTTCCTGGGAACGATCCAAGCGTAGACAGTTAGAGACATTACTCCCATGGAGGAATGGGCGAATAGTGACTGTTGTATTCAATCCCAATGCAATTTCTGTGTTTCATCAACAATCAGTTAGTCCACAGATTTCAGAATGCCTCCAGATGTGCATCGGAAACTACTACTGGTCTTCCAGGGAACGATCAAAGAGTAGACTGTTAGGGACATTACTCATATGGAGGAATGTTCGCATGGTGAGTGTTGTATTCAATCCCGATGCAATATCTGTGTTTCATCAACACTTTGAAGGTTCCACACATTACAGAATGCCTCCAGATGTGCATCGGAAACTACTACTGGTCTTCCAGGGAACGATAAAATTGTAGACTGTTTCAGACATTACTCCGATGTAGGAAAATGCGGATTGTGACTGTTGTAATCACTGCAAGTGCAATTTCTGTGTTTCATCAACACATTGAAGGTCCACAGATTACAGAATGCCACCAGATTTTCATCGGAAACTACTACTGGTCTTCCAGGGAACGATCAATGCGTAGATTGTTTTAGACATTACTCATGTGGAGGAAAGTGCGCATGGTGACTGTTGTATTCAATCCCGATGCAATTTCTGTGTTTCATCAACACTCTGATAGCCCACAGATTACAGAATGCCACCAGATGTGCATCGGAAACTGCTACTGGTCTTCCAGGGAACGATCAAAGCGTAGACTGTTTGAGACATTACTCCCATGGAGGAAAGTGTGCATGGTGCCTGTTGTATTCAATCCTGATGCAATTTCTGTGTTTCATCAACTCTCTGATAGCCCACAGATTACAGAATGCCACCAGATGTGCATCGGAAACTACTACTGGTCTTCCAGGGAACGATAAAATTGTAGACTGTTTCAGACATTACTCCGATGTAGGAAAATGCGGATTGTGACTGTTGTATTCACTGCAAGTGCAATTTCTGTGTTTCATCAACACATTGAAGGTCCACAGATTACAGAATGCCACCAGATTTTCATCGGAAACTACTACTGGTCTTCCAGGGAACGGTCAAAGCGTAGACTGTTTGAGACATTTCTTCCATGGAGGAAAGTACGGATGGTGACTGTTGCATTCAATCCCGATGCAATATCTGTGTTTCATCAACACTCTGATAGTCCACAAATTACACAATGCCACCAGATGTACATCCGGAACTACTACTGGTCTTCCAGGGAACGATCAAAGCGTAGACTGTTTGAGACATTACTCCGGTGGAGGAAAGTGCGCATGGTGACTGTTGTATTCAATCCCGATGAAATTTCTGTGTTTCATCAACACTCTGATAGTCCACAGATTACAGAATGCCTCCAGATGTGCATCGGAAACTACTACTGGTCTTCCAGGGTACGATCAAAGCGTAGACTGTTAGGGACATTACTCATATGGAGGAAAGTGCGGATGGTGACTGTTGTATTCAATCCCGATGCAATTTCTGTGTTTCATCAATAATCAGTTAGCCCACAGATATCAGAATGCCTCCAGATGTGCATCGGAAACTACTACTGGTCTTCCAGGGAACAATCAAAGCGTAGACTGTTTGAGACATTACTTCCGTGGGGAAAGTGCGCATGGTGACTGTTGTATTCAATCCCGATGCAATTTCTGTGTTTCGTCAACACTCTGATAGTCCACAGATTACAGAATGCCTCCAGATGTGCATCGGTAACTACTACTGGTCTTCCAGGGAACTATCAAAGCGTAGACTGTTAGGGACATTACTCATAAGGAGGAAAGTGCGCATGGTGACTGTTGTAATCAATCCCGATGCAATATCTGTGTTTCATCAACACTTTAAAGGTACACAGATTACAGAATGCCTCCAGATGTGCATCGGAAACTACTACTGGTCTTCCAGGGAACAATCAAAGCGTAGACTGTTTGAGACATTACTTCCATGGGGAAAGTGCGCATGGTGACTGTTGTATTCAATCCCGATGCAATTTCTGTGTTTCGTCAACACTCTGATAGTCCACAGATTACAGAATGCCTCCAGATGTGCATCGGAAACTACTACTGGTCTTCCAGGGAACTATCAAAGCGTGACTGTTAGGGACATTACTCATAAGGAGGAAAGTGCGCATGGTGACTGTTGTAATCAATCCCGATGCAATATCTGTGTTTCATCAACACTTTAAAGGTCCACAGATTACAGAATGCCTCCAGATGTGCATCGGAAACTACTACTGGTTTTCCAGGGAACGATCAAAACGTATACTGTTTGAGACATTACTCATGTGGAGGAAAGTGCGCATGGTGACTGTTGTATTCAATCCCGATGCAATTTCTGTGTTTCATCAACACTCTGATAGCCCACAGATTACAGAATGCCACCAGATGTGCATCGGAAACTGCTACTGGTCTTCCAGGGAACGATCAAAGCGTAGACTGTTTGAGACATTACTCCCATGGAGGAAAGTGTGCATGGTGACTGTTGTATTCAATACCGATGCAATTTCTGTGTTTCATCAACTCTCTGATACCCCACAGATTACAGAATGCCACCAGATGTGCATCGGAAACTGCTACTGGTCTTTTAGGGAACGATCAAATTGGAGACTGTTTCAGACATTACTCCGATGTAGGAAAATGCGGATTGTGACTGTTGTATTCACTGCCGGTGCAATTTCTGTGTTTCATCAACACATTGAAGGTCCACAGATTACAGAATGCCACCAGATTTTCATCGGAAACTACTACTGGTCTTCCAGAGAACGATCAAAGCGTAGACTGTTTGAGACATTACTACCATGGAGGAAAGTGCGGATGGTGACTGTTGCATTCGATCCCGATGCAATATCTGCCTTTCATCAAGACTCTGATAGTCCACAAATTACACAATGCCAC